>NC_035445.2:22194415-22351915 GCF_002127325.2 Helianthus annuus | reverse complement strand
TGCATGCATGAATGCATGCATGCATGCATACATGCATGCATACATACATACATACATACATACATACATACATACATACATACATACATACATACATACATACATACATACATACATACATACATACATACATACATACATACATACATACATACATACATACATACATACATACATACATACATACATACATACATACATACATACATACATACATACATACATACATACATACATACATACATACATACATACATACATACATACATACATACATACATACATACATACATACATACATACATACATACATACATACATACATACATACATACATACATACATACATACATACATACATACATACATACATACATACATACATACATACATACATACATACATACATACATACATACATACATACATACATACATACATACATACATACATACATACATACATACATACATACATACATACATACATACATACATACATACATACATACATACATACATACATACATACATACATACATACATACATACATACATACATACATACATACATACATACATACATACATACATACATACATACATACATACATACATACATACATACATACATACATACATACATACATACATACATACATACATACATACACACACACACACACATACATACATACATACACACATATACTCTTCCATTTTTGTTTTGTTAAAAAATTTCATTTGTTATTACTTTCAAGTTAGTGAATCATCCAAGAACCTTGAGAAACTTCCATCATCATCAATATCATCAAGAATCAAGAACAAGGATTTCAAAGTAAATTTTATACCTTCAAGATTTTGATGGGTTTTTGAACAAGAGTGATGATATGGAGCTTGGTTCTTGCGTGAAACACCTTGTAATCACCTTTGGATCTTCAAATGAGCTTGAAACAAACTTGAAATGGTCTTGAATCCTCAAGAACAAGTTTGAAATTTCAAAAATGGCGAAGAGATGGGGGTGTTTGTAACAACTGCCACTAAAATCAATAATTAGGACAATAATTAGTCAATAAGAAAACCTTAATTGAGACACCCAAGTAATTCTACACTAACCCTAAAATTTTCAGAACAATCAGAATCAGGATCAGGGCCCCTAAAACTCGAGGGGGGCAAACCCTAGTTGATAATAATCCAAAATAAAACGTTGCAAACTTCTGATTGGCCAATTGTATTGATTCACCCAAGCTAGTCCCGAGCCTAGGCAGCCTATAATTAGACTGCTTAGCTTACGGACCGTAAAGGGTCCGGCTTGCGGTCCGTAAGGAGGTCCCAAAATTTGCTATAAATAGCCGACATTGGCACTTAACTGTTGAACTTAAAACGACGCACAAACTCTCTGTGTACGTCGAGTTAGAACTGTTATATCACAATAAACACACACACGATCACGAGGTGCTGCCGCAATCAGGGTAATAACTCGATCGCTATTACGATTCAACGTCCGATTATTTATAACTATCCAACGATTGTCCGAGTGCTGCTCAAATTGAGCTTGTACTTTGTTATTCATTGTGATTTCGACTTGAATGTTTGAGTGCTGTTTGAATTCGGACTATGCTCTGTCATTCGTTGTGAATCCATTGAATTGTTAAGTATCGCACTTGATAAAAGTTGTGAGGGTTTAATCTCGTGAAATGACGTAACTGCTGAATTAGTTACTAATCCCGTTTGTGTGTGCATTGTTATTTAAATTAGGTTAGAAGGATAATCAGTAAAGCTTATACTCTGCTCGTAAATCTGTAATGTGAGTCATTCCTCTTTTATAAACTCTTTTCTCACAGTTTGTGAGAACTGTTTTACAAAACTCCAAGTTATTTTCAAAGTTATAATTACAGGGATTAAGTCTATGTAATCACCAAATTACAGCCTGTATGTGGGGTTTTGTATACATTACTTATTTCCCGTCACACTTGGACAAACGAGTGGCCAAGGGGTGATCTGACCACAGTCACAGACACCATTGGACAAATGGGCTAGCCAATGGATGGTCGAGTGACAAATACTGTGGGTAGTTGGTTTGATATCAGAAACATTATAATTCCCCTTAATACTGTAGATTATAACAAATATGTCGTTTTCAGTAAACTGAATGATTCACTCAGTATTTCCCTGCTGACAAAACCTTTTTCAAACATGTTTCAGGTGATATGGTATGAGCAAAGAAAAGTGCCGTGGAGCACTCCCAGCTTAGAAAAGTGGCTCAATGTAAATAAATAAATGAACATGTTTTGAAAATAAAGATTTCCCTGAGAAATCACATTATTGTAAATTTCGGGAATTTATCCCTAAGTTATGAAACGGGCAGTTTGAATTATTGAAAGATCCTGTTTTAAAAAGACTTCCGCTGTCGCCTAAATTAAATACCACGGGATTCCTGTCCCGCGGCTCCTGAAACGGGTCAAACCGGGTCGGGGGCCGTGACAGGAAAAGGTGGTATCAGAGCCACTGTTTTAAGCTTACTGATTAAGCTCATTGTTCTAATTAATTTAAGTTTATTGAAAAGTTTTATTTGTCATTCTATGAATATATGCTTATTAACTGATTAATTGTTAAAATTACAGTATGGGTAAACAAAAGATTTCTGCTATCTACCGCAAATTAGATAGTACACCTAAAGAACAGGAAACCTCTTCCTCCAAATCTCCCACCAATTTAGAAGAGGGAATCTTTGTCCGTAAGGCAAATTATGAAAACCCACTTACACCACAGAAAAGGAATTCAATCCTTAGAAAAGGTCAAGAGAAAAAGAAACCCCGAACCAAGAGAGTGAGGTTTAACCTAGAAATTCAGGAAATTAATAATAATCCACCAGGGGAAAATAACTTAGATGAAAAATGGGCAAATCTGTATCTGCTCGCTACTGTAGCAGAAAATGCAAATCTTTAAGCTTTAAACCTAGAAATATTTACTTCCTAGTAAATAAAAAAATAAATCTGAGTGTGTTCTGTTTGCTGTATGTTGTACAAATTGGTATGCAATAAAAATGTTTATTTGTTAAGCTTTGTTCCAAAGTTTTAACTTAGCATTTTGTGCATTTTTGCATATATGTCGTACAGCATGAATGAGATATCGGAAGCATTTCAGAATCTCAACCTCTATCCTGTGCCAATTGAAGTCTCCCACAACTTCACTGGTTACATTGCTGACATAGAGGAACCTCTGGAATTCCAAGCTCCACCGCTGGAAAAAGCAAAACCTAAAAAGAAGAGAAGATATGTAGGGTGGCGAAAAGTGCGCAGAAGGAAACCTAGGAGACTCCCTAAAATAGAAAATCCCGTGAGTGTGAGCAAGGGAAAAGAAATAGAAACCGGAGAAGGTTCCAAGCCAGCAGAAATAGGGATAGACCTAAAGCAAAAGGGAATAGAGATCGGAGAAAGCTCTAAACAGTCCGAGGAAATCACATTCCAGGACGAAATAGACCGCCTACTGGATAACTGTGATGTTCTAGAGCCTATCAACGATAATCTCTTCTCTTATCCTGCTACAGCCCAATTCCCAATAAACCTAGGACCAGCTATTCCAGACCCACTAGTTCACACCCGACCATTAGGCCAAATGGAGGAATGGTGGACCAATGACTGGCAATTCCAAAATATAGTTAATAGTCCCTATAGTTTTCTCCCACAGTTTGATCCAGAACCTGTCCCTAATCCGCCAATGAGCTATGAAAATTTAGCTGAACTACGTCAGTTTGGTGAAGAACTGATAGGCACCGGGAATAGGATCCGGGAAATGGGGGAGCAGATTTCTTGGAAGTACGACGAGAGGGAACGTCGTTACTGAAACTGCCAGTGGACCAAAAGATAGGAAGGGTAGGAAAAGTTTGTTTGTAGTATAACTAATATAGTAAAACTGATTCTGTAAAATGGGCAATAAAACACTGTAAGATAAAAAGTGTGTATTGAAGCAGGTATAATATATGAAACAAAACAGAAGTCGAGGCATCGACAATTTTGACTATGCTTGCATGTTATGCTGATCTATGTGTTTATCTATGTATTTATCCGTAATTTTGGCATTAATAATTAGACACTAATAATTTCTATTAATACTAATTAGCAGATGGAAAACGCTAATAGTGAACCAGTTAATGAAGTAAATCAGTCTGAGCAAAATCAGGAAGATCAATATCTAACTAGACAAGATATTGAACACTTTATTGCTCAAGGGATAGCCAATGCTATTCCAGAAATTGTGACTGCTGTTCAGAAACCTGCCGAACCACAATTAATTCCTAGTAAACGTATTCCGGAAGATAACGGCAGTAACAACATAAATGGAGGCGGCAATCATGACGATCATGATCCGCAACAGGCCCCACTCCCTAAGAGAATGAAAGCTGCAACGCCTGGTTGCACTTACAAAGAATTTCTTGCCTGTAAACCCGCAGAATTTGCAGGTAATGAAGGGGCAACTGCAACACTGCGTTGGTTAGAGAAAACCGAGGCAGTAATTGCAATAACTAAATGTGCTGAAGAAGATCAAGTGATGTATGCATCAAACTTGTTCAAAGAAGGGGCATTAGAATGGTGGAACACGGTGCTACAAGCAAAAGGAAGAAGGGTGGCTTATGCAATGAATTGGGAAGAATTTAAGCATCTTGTCGAAAGAAAATTCTGTCCCGAATACGAGAAGGATTAAATGGCAAACAAGTTCCTGAGTCATCGTATGCTAGGTGTAGACTGTCGAGGCTATACTTCGACATTCTTCGAATATGCGAGAGTGGTACCTTCCCTGGCTTCGCCAGAACCGGTACTTATTTCCCGTTATATTTGGGGATTAATTGGAGAAATCCGTAACATCGTTAAAGCTGCGAGACCACGCACGATTGACGATGCTGTGGAATTAGCTAATACCTTAACCGATGAACTAGTCCGCACCAGAGAAGAAGATCGCAAGAAGGAATTGGCTCAGAAGATTACCCAAGGATTCCGCGTGGGTAATAATAGCAATAAATTCCAGAAAACAGGAACCCGGCAATACTCATCACCTCCTTTTTGTAGAAATTGAAAAAAGAAACACTACGGACAGTGCAATATATTTTGCAACTTCTGCAAGGCGAAAGGACATCGGGAAGAAGACTGCAGAAGGAAAACAAAAGTTTGTTATAACTGCAGAGAAACAGGACATTTCCAGTCTGAATGCCCTAAGTTAGCTAAACCAGCAGACAGTAGAGCTAAAACGACTGAAGGAACTACTAAGAAAAATGCACGAGCATTCCAGCTGACCACTCAAGAAGCCGAACTCATTCCAGACGTGATAGCGGGTACGTTCTTAGTGCATAACGTCTATGCAAAAGTATTATTTGATTCTGGTGCAAACCAAAGTTTCATTAATACTGCATTCTACCAAGCTCTTAACTTACCTCTAACTACCCTTAGGCAGATCTTTACTGTTGAAACGGCAGATGGAAATTCTGTCAACATAGATAAGGTTTTGCAAGAAGTAAAAATAGAATTGATAGGTCATAAGTTTTCTGCAAACGTGTTACCTATGAATTTAGCCGGATTCGATGTGGTATTAGGAATGGATTGGTTAATAGCCAACCATGCTCGAATCCTGTGTGATAAGAATTCCGTAGAAATCCGTACTCCCACAGGAGAAGTAATTCTAATTACAGGAGATAGACCTCGGAAGCCACTGAAATTCATTTCAGTAATGAAATTAGCTAGTTATTCAAGGAAACAAGAATTGGTGTATATGATTTCTGTAATCATTAACACTAAAAGTAAGGAACTCCAGGACATCCCTATAGTTTCAGAATACCTAGATGTTTTTCCAAAAGAATTACCTGGTTTGCCACCTGATAGGGAAGTAGAGTTTAGAATTCATTTAATTCCAGGTACTGCACCAATAGCTAAGACACCTTATCGATTAGCACCTACTGAAATGCTAGAATTGAAAAAGCAATTAGATGAATTACTAAGCAAAGGATTCATACAACCGAGTTCATCCCCTTGGGGTGCACCAGTGTTGTTTGTGAAAAAGAAAGATGGATCAATGAGAATGTGTATCGATTATAGGGAATTGAATAAAGTTACAATTAAGAACCGATACCCATTACCTAGGATTGATGATCTTTTTGATCAATTGCAAGGAGCTAGGTATTTCTCTAAGATAGACTTAAGATCTGGATATCACCAGTTGAAAGTGCAAGAGGAGGACATACCTAAAACTGCTTTCAGAACTAGGTATGGTCATTATGAGTTTACAGTCATGCCCTTTGGATTAACAAATGCTCCAGCCGCATTTATGGACATGATGAATAGAATCTGTAAACCATACTTGGATAAATTTGTAATCGTGTTCATTGACGATATACTCATTTATTCCAAAAGTCAGGAGGAACATTGTGAGCACTTACATGCACTCTTAACTTTGTTAAGAAAGGAAAAGCTTTATGCCAAATTCTCGAAGTGCGAATTCTGGCTACAAGAAGTGCAATTTTTAGGTCACATGGTGAATCACGAAGGAATTCACGTAGATCCTGCTAAAATAGAAGCAATCACGAATTGGAAAGCTCCACGAACGGTTATGGAAGTTAGAAGTTTTCTAGGATTAGCTGGATACTATAGACGATTTATTAAAGATTTCTCTAGGATAGTTGTACCTTTAACTAAGCTAACCTGTAAAACCGTTAAGTTTGAATGGGGATCTAGAAAAGAGGAAGCTTTTAGGATTCTAAAGCATAAATTGACAAATGCTCCAATTTTAGCTTTACCTGAAGGAACCGAGGATTTTGAAGTATACTGTGATGCTTCAAAATTAGGATATGGATGTGTGTTGATGCAACGCAAAAAGGTAATTGTGTATGCCTCTAGGCAATTGAAAAAGCACGAAGAAAATTATACAACTCATGATCTAGAATTAGGAGCCATAATTTTTGCCCTTAAAATTTGGAGACATTATCTGTATGGAAGTAAGTTTACTATCTATACGGACCATAAGAGTTTATGGTATATATTTGGGCAAAAAGAGTTAAATATGAGGCAAAGAAGGTGGATGGAAATCCTAAGTGATTACGACTGTGATATTCAATATCACGAAGGAAAGGCAAACGTAGTCGCCGACGCCTTAAGTCGTAAGTATCATGAAAAGCAAAAGCGAGTCCGTGCTCTTAGGTTAAATCTACAATTAGATTTAATGGAACAAATAAAGGAAGTTCAGGGAACGGCAATCAAGGACGATGCCGAAGGAATGAAAAGTTACCTAAAGGAATTAGAACAAGGAAAAGATGGAATTTGGAGATTCCACAAGAAACGAATTTGGGTACCTAAGCAAGAAGAATTAAGAAATAAGATTTTAGAAGAATCTGATAAATCTAGGTATACTGTACATCCAGGAAATAATAAGATGTACCAAGATTTAAGAAATAATTTTTGGTGGATAGGAATGAAAAAGGATATAGCCGAATACGTATCTAAGTGTTTAACCTGTTCACAAGTTAAAGCCGAACATCAGAAACCTTCAGGACTACTACAACAGTTAGAAATGCCTGTATGGAAATGGGAACTCATAACAATGGATTTTGTTACTAAGTTACCCAAAACCAGAAAAGGTAATGATGCTATTTGGGTAATTGTGGATCGATTAACCAAATCAGCTCATTTTCTACCAATGAAGGAAACCTTTAGCATGGAAAGGTTAGCCAAGTTGTATGTAGATGAAGTAGTATCCTTACATGGACTCCCACTCTCCATTGTATCGGATAGAGATAGTCATTTTACTTCCCGTTTTTGGACAAGTTTCTAAGAAGCAATGGGAACTCGACTTAATTTAAGTACCGCATATCATCCTCAAACGGACGGACAAAGTGAAAGGACGATACAAACTCTGGAAGACATGCTCCGAGCATGTGTAATTGAGTTTGGTGGTAATTGGGATAGCCATTTACCATTAATTGAATTCTCCTATAACAATAGTTATCATTCGAGCATCGAAGCTGATCCATTCGAAGCACTGTATGGATGCAAGTGCAGAACTCCCGTTTGTTGGGCAGAGATAGGAGAAAGTCAGTTATCAGGTCCAGAGATTGTGCAAGAAACTACTGACAAGATATCGCAAATCAAGGAAAGACTGAAGACTGCTAGAGATCGTTAAAAGAGTTATGCGGACAATCGCCGTAAGCCATTAGAATTTCAAGTCGGAAACAAAGTACTATTGAAAGTATCTCCTTGGAAAGGAGTAATACGATTTGGTAAGAAAGGAAAACTGAGTCCCAGATATGTTGGACCATTCCTAGTGATTCAACGAATAGGACCAGTAGCTTATCGTTTACAACTACCAGAAGAATTAGCTGGAGTACATGACGTGTTTCATGTATCCAATCTCAAGAAATGTCTATCAGACGAATCCCTGGTAGTACCTCTTCAAGATATAGAGGTAAATGAAAAGCTGAAATTCGTAGAGAAACCCCTACAAATAGAAGATCGGAAGATTAAGTTTCTCAAACATAAACGACTGGTGTTGGTCAAAGTCAAATGGGAATCCAAGAGAGGACCAGAATATACTTGGGAACTAGAATCAGAGATGAAGCGAAAGTACCCTCATCTATTTCAGTAAATCTCGAGGACGAGATTTTTCTCAAGGTGGGGAGGATGTAACAACTGCCACTAAAATCAATAATTAGGACAATAATTAGTCAATAAGAAAACCTTATGTCACACCCCCAAAATCCACCTGCGGAGTATCACCGCTTGGGAGCGTGACTGACCAGGATCAAACCACCAATCATATTGAACATGTAATTAATATCAAGTAAAATAAATGTAAACCAATCATTCAATACGATAGGTGTTCAAAACATAATCATAGTTTCAAAGTGTAGTGGAAGCATAAGTATGAAAACCCAATGTGTAACATAAGTTCAAATGTTTAAATGTTTTAACATGGCATCCACGATCCATGCTCCACAACGACTTGCGCCCCCCTGAGCAAGCTCCATGTACCTAACGACCTGCAAGGCATGTAACAGAGGATCAACAACTAGTTGAGCGAGTTCACAGTTTATAGTTCGATATATGTAATAGTATAGTAAGCCTTGTATTCGTTCATTAAGTCATGTATCGTAATAGTTCGTATCGCGGCCCTTCAGGCATGTATGCGAAGATTAGGGAAAGTTCTCAAGTATTCTAGACTAGGTATATTTGTATCGCGGCCACCCGACACCTGTGCGAAGTTTAGCGTATAGTTCGCAGCCTTCCTAGGCATGTGTGCGAAGATCAGTCATAATATCGCGGCCAACCCTGGCGTGTATGCGAAGATCAGTTCAATTAGTATCACTAGTCTAGCAGTATCTTAACCAATCACCCTCCTCACCCGAGGATCATATCACTACGTTCCATTATAGATAAGTATCAGTAAATAATCAAATCCCATTCCCACCCTGGGAACCCCATGCCTTGGCTGTGTGAACTCACCTTAGTTTGCTCGGTATGCTATACTCTAGGGTTTATCAAATGTCTAAGTCCGTTACACACGACCTAGGATCCATTGCACATGATTCATTCAATTAGGGTTTACAATCCTCAATATTCAAGCAACTGTGCTTTGTGTGTTTATTGTGTACACGATGATATTACATAGAATGTTCACACATGGAGGATCATGCAGTTGCAATCAACATCATACAATCATATATCGAATCATACTGTTATATGCAGGAATGAACAGTTGCATGCAATTACATACAGAAGCATACAGAAAACTTAATTACTGGTGTTTACCTTAACACAGAACGCTTATTCACTTATTCAGCATATGAAATCAGCAAACTCGGATAATGTGCTCATTATCAGAAGTTGGATCATATTTATATTCAATCATAGGGTCGGAACAATATAACCATCAATATTCGGACCACTACCACATCATAAGAAGGTCGGGTCACATATAACATCTATGAACTTCGGATCACATTAACATCACAAGGAAGTCGGACCACCTATAAGTTTATAAACCTCTGATTACAAGCAATGTAAAACTCGGACCAAAGGGGGGGGGGTTCCCCTTTAAAACTCGGACCTGGTTATTTGTTTTTAAAAGTCGGACAATGAAGGGGGTTTCACAAAGTTCGGACTATGGGGGTGGGTAAAACTCGGACATGGTGATCTAGTGCACAAAGTCGGACCATGGGGGTGGGGTTAAAGCTCGGACAGCCCCTCCCCCTTTATGCTAAACTCGGACACATAACACAATACAAAAACTCGGACTTTAAGGACTTCAACAATCGGACCTTTTGATGTTTGCAAAGATCGGACACTAGGTTATATGTAAAGGTCGGACCAATGTATTTTTCATAAGAGTTCGGACCATGAGGCAAGGGTTAAAACTCGGACAACATTTCATGTTTAAAGGTCGGGCCATAGTGTTTATTAAAAAGCTCGGACTCCCCCTTGTTATAAAACTCAGACATCCAATCACATTAAAAGTCGGAACATCTAATCAAGTGAAACTCAGACAACGCTAACAAGCAAAACTCTGACAATCAATTCAATCATTCGTTCTTTGCAATTGAAGCAGTTACACTTTCTATGTTCAACAGTTTCATTCCTACGACTAGGAACCCTAGTTTCATACATATTGACGGCATAATCATAACCAATCAGTCTATGATCAACAATAACAATCATTACAGGAATAATCTATCAAGTATGCAACTAATCATCGTCCTAATCACAATTATCCAGAATCAAATCAAAATCACAGAAGTATCATATGAGAGCTAGGGTTTTCATGAACACACAATCAAGAATTGATAATGATTAAACAATCAATTAGGTTTACAAGTATTACAATAATCGATAAGCAATTACCTTGAATGATTCTAGTGAAAGATGAATCAAAAGTGCGGAATTGTCTTGTGCCAATGATGATGATGGTGACGATTGCTAGGGAATTAGAGAATACAGTACTTTGGTTTTGTGAAAAGTGATTAGTGAACAAGGAATTAGGGTTAAGTATTACTAGGATTTCACTAATTGCCCTCTACATCCTTAAGTATTATATTTTACAATAGTACACCATCTCAAACAGTTTCACAGTTTCACCACCAAGTTTATGCATTTGACAAGTCTTTCACAATTAACAAACAACCATGCACAATCACACAATACGATTCATCGCATCAAAACGTATATAATTCCATAGCAATTAATTGTGCAAATAATCAACTAAAAAATACATGAACGTGCAATAAATGCGCAATAGGAATCTTGGAAATTCGAGTTGTCACACCTTAATTGAGACACCCAAGTAATTCTACACTAACCCTAAAATTTTCAGAACAATCAGAATCAGGATCAGGGCCCCTAAAACTCGAGGGGGGCAAACCCTAGTTGATAATAATCCAAAATAAAACGTTGCAAACTTCTGATTGGACAATTGTATTGATTCACCCAAGCTAGTCCCGAGCCTAGGCAGCCTATAATTAGACTGCTTAGCTTACGGACCGTAAAGGGTCCGGCTTACGGTCCGTAAGGAGGTCCCAAAATTTGCTATAAATAGCTGACATTGGCACTTAACTGTTGAACTTAAAACGACGCACAAACTCTCTGTGTACGTCGAGTTAGAACTGTTATATCACAATAAACACACACACGATCACGAGGTGCTGCCGCAATCAAGGTAATAACTCGATCGCTATTACGATTCAACGTCCGATCGATTATAACTATCCAACGATTGTCCGAGTGCTGCTCAAATTGAGCTTGTACTTTGTTATTCATTGTGATTTCGACTTGAATGTTTGAGTGCTGTTCGAATTCGGACTATGCTCTGTCATTCGTTGTGAATCCATTGAATTGTTAAGTATCGCACTTGATAAAAGTTGTGAGGGTTTAATCTCGTGAATTGACGTAACTGCTGAATTAGTTACTAATCCCGTTTGTGTGTGCATTGTTATTTAAATTAGGTTAGAAGGCTAATCAGTAAAGCTTATACTCTGCTCGTAAATCTGCAATGTGAGTCATTCCTCTTTTATAAACTCTTTTCTCACAGTTTGTGAGAACTGTTTTACAAAACTCCAAGTTATTTTCAAACTTATAATTACAGGGATTAAGTCTATGTAATCACCAAATTACAGCCGGTATGTGGGGTTTTGTATACATTACTTATTTCCCGTCACACTTGGACAAACGGGTGGCCAAGGGGTGATCTGACCACAATCACAGACACCATTGGACAAATGGGCTAGCTAATGGATGGTCGAGTGACAAATACTGTGGGTAGTTGGTTTGATATCAGAAACATTGTAATTCCCCTTAATACTGTAGATTATAACAAATGTGTCGTTTTCAGTAAACTAAATGATTCACTCAGTATTTCCCTGCTGACAAAACCTTTTTCAAACATGTTTCAGGTGATATGGTATGAGCAAAGAAAAGTGTCGTGGAGCACTCCCAGCTTAGAAAAGTGGCTCAATGTAAATAAATAAATGAACATGTTTTGAAAATAAAGATTTCCCTGAGAAATCACATTATTGTAAATTTCGGGAATTTATCCCTAAGTTATGAAACGGGCAGTTTGAATTATTGAAAGATCCTGTTTTAAAAAGACTTCCGTTGTCGCCTAAATTAAATACCTCGGGATTCCAGTCCCGCGGCTCCTGAAACGGGTCAAACCGGGTCGGGGGCCGTGACAGTGTTCGGCCGAGTTCAAAAGAGAGAGAGAGAGTGAAGATATCGGTTTTGATTTGTTTGTTGGATTTGAGAAGATATGGTGTGTTAGAAAAAGGTTAATCATTGATTTAATCTACCAAGACCCACAAGTGTCAAGAGAGAGAGTGTGAAGACTCCCCCTAGCCGCCACCTCTCATGCATACACACACACACCATACTTATACATACATATATATTATATATATAAGCTAAAAACTGGTATTTTACTAAGCACCGGCTATTTTATCTAGCGTTTTAATCATGTTTTATGGCGTTTTAAATTATTTTTATCACTCTATAAAAATAAACTCGCCAAATTATTACTGAAATAATTATCAGTTTCCTTGACTGGCTGCGTTGACAGTATTTTGTTAGATACGCGTTGTATCGCACGGTACGCGCTTAAACTTGAAAATAGAGTTTCTTAGCGTTTTAATTTATTTTTCCTCCCGAACATGATTAAGAATACCATTTTAATCATAAAAAATTACTTTAGGATTTTAACATTAATCAGGCGGTCACCGACGTTCGTTTCGCATTTTATTTGTTACGCGATAAGCGTTTATCTTATTATTGCCAAGATAATTTTTAACCAAGTTTGGATTTACCAACACATCAAATACCACATATAAACGCAAATATCAATAAAATATAGCCTTTTGTTTATTCATGACACGTGTTACATTTATAGGGTACAGCTTAAAATAGCCGGGTGTCACAGTCTCCCCCTGTTTAGGAAATTTCGTCCCCGAAATTCTACTCTATAGGTTTCGTTTTCGCACTGGGTGGAAAGAGATGAGGATATTTCTGTTGCATCTGGTACTGTCGTTCCCAAGTGAACTCGGGTCCACGTTTAGAATTCCAGCGAACCTTGACTAACTTAATCCTACTCCTCCTAAGCTTCTGAATTTTCCAATCCAGAACTTCTACCGGTTCTTCGATAAACCTCAGTTTATCGTCCACACGAACCTCACCAGGGGGTATAATCAGTGTCTCATCTAACAGACACTTTTTCAAGTTGGAAAACACGTCATGAACTCCACTTAATTCCTATGGTAGCTTGAGCCTATACGCGACTGATCCAACTCGAGATGCAATTTCGAAAGAACCTATATAATGCAGACTCTACTTTCCCAAATCTCACAACACCTTTCCAAGAGGACACTTTCAGCATGACACGATCACCAACCTGAAACTGCAACAGTTTGCTTCGGTTGTACGCATTACTCTTTTGTCGATCGGTGGTAGCTTTCAACCTCCGCTTGATATGGACAACCTTGTCGGTGGTTTCCTGGATAAGCTCGGGTCCGGTCAATTGCTTTTCGTCGACTTCAGCCCAAAAATGAGGTGAACGACACTTCCTTCCGTACAAGGCTTCAAACGGAGTGGCCTTGATACTCGCGTGATAACTGTTGTTGTAAGAAAACTCAGCCAACGGCAAATGAGTATCCCAACTTCCACTAAAATCAATTACACACGCTCTCAGCATATCCTCTAATGTGTGAATGGTTCTCTCACTCTGAGCATCCGTTTGAGGATGATACGAAGTACTCATGTCCAATCAAAACCCAGCGACTCCTAAAGAGATCGCCAAAACCGGGAGTCAAACCGTCCATCTCTATCCGAGATAATTGACACTGGTACTCCATGACGGGCTACAATCACGTTGAGGTACAACTGCGATATCTTCTCCATGTTGTCTGTTTCCTTGAGAGCCAAGAAATGAGCAGACTCTGTCAGTCGATCCACAATTACCCATATGGTGTCATGTCCACGTGACGTAGGAGGTAATTTGGTTATAAAGTCCATCGTAAGATGCTCCCATTTCCATTTAGGAATCTCTGGTTGCTGAAGAAGCCCAAACTGTTTCTGATGTTCAGCCTTAACCTTCGAGCATGTCAGACATTTACTCACATACACCGTAATATCTTTCTTCATATTCGGCCACCAATATAACTCTTTAATATCCTGATACATCTTGGTAGAACCTGGGTGAATAGAATATCTGGACTTATGAGCCTCGTTCATAACCAGTTCACGTAGGTTACCTCTAACCGGAACCCAAATCCGATTCATGAAGTACATCACTTCATCCGCTTTTGGTATTAGTTCACATTCTAAACCTCTCAAACCTTCTCTTCTCAGGTTCTCATCCCTCAGAGCTTCTCGCTGTGCATCGCGAATTCGAACGGTCAAACTCGTCTGTATGGTTAAACCCAAAGCACGCACACACAGAGGCTTTTGTCGCTCTTTCTTGCTGAGTGCATCAGCAACGACATTTGCTTTTCCTAGGTGATAACGAATATCACACTCTTAATCATTGAGTAACTCTACCCAATGTCGTTTTCGCATGTTGAGTTCCTTCTGGTCAAAGATATGCTGGAGGCTCTTATGGTCTGTCTAAATCATACACTTCGTGCCATATAGATAATGTCTCCAAATACTCAAGGCAAACACAACAGCTCCCAATTCCAAATCATGAGTCGTGTAGTTCTTCTCATGCACTTTCAGTTGTCTGGATGCATAGGTGTCACACCCTGGCTTTGCGGAAGCGTGGGTTTATTTGGTGTGACTTCTTAATACCATAGCTTAATCATAACAAAGCTATATGAAAATAAAACCATGCAGATCATCCATTGATTTAAGTTTTAAAACAAGAGTAACATAACATTGTCTCAAGGCGTTGACACATGCAACGGAAATTACAACCTAACAACATAGAACATTGTTTGAAAGACACAACCACAAACTTAAAATAAACTCCGTTTAAGACTTGCGACTCTTCCAGGTAAAAGTCGCAATCCCTAAACGTGGATGATCCAATACTCAAACGCAGCGTGAAAACGTAGTATACCGTGCCAGATCCTTAGTTCCCTGAAATACATGTAAGTTGGAAAAATCAACAAAAAATGTTGAGCGAGTTCATGTGTAAGTGAGTATGTAAAACCTTCGTAAGTATAAAATCCTGGTATGTAGCAAATAAGGAAAAAGAGATCACCAATGGTTTGCAAGGCCATTGATATGTGTGATGTGCAGTAGGAAGACTCAAACCTAGCGGATTTTGCGTTGGGCACAAAGTCACCCCGAGGTCCGTTCTGCTGGGCCTGGGGCTGGGCTCGCTACACCCAGATAGATCTACCGCTACTGTCCCTCGGTCCTACAATGAGGATTAATGGCCTCAAGTTGCGCCTACCCACTCACATGATCTAAGTAGTAACCCTCCTTACGCTAACCATACCATGTAAAAAAAGTACTCGTAATCATAGTAACATGTATTTCACCCCCGCAGTTTAGAAAACTAAAAACAGTTAAGAGAAAAAGGGGGACATGAACTCACTGTGGTGCGTCTCTAACAAGAAAATCTCCTGGTCAATCTGCTGTGCGACGACCTACACGTACTAACTTCTATTAGACGGACGGTCGTACCATAGTTTAAGGTTTAAGTTGTTGGGAAATAGTTAGGCAACTATTTCGTAATTACACTTCGTAATTATTTGGTAATATATTCCTTCCCAAGGATGGGGGTTTTAATACATGCGCGTTTTCTTGTAATTCCGAAAATATATTATTGAGCCACACTTAAAATATATTTTAATTCTTTCTCCAAAATATAAATATTTTTCCCAAAAATATTATATTTTATTACATATAATTTTCCCAAAATAATACCTTTGTCAAAATACGCGTTCACTAGTATTTTTCCGAAAATGCGTAAGTTACGTTTAAAGATCGGGTGGTATTAATAATACCGTTGTAACTTAATATTTATTGTGAAGGCGTTCATATTATTTTGGAGTCGTTAACATTCGGTAATATTATTTTTACCCTAAAAATAATATTTGTATAGTTTACAAAATAATCATAAAAATCTCACAAGTGTTGTTATGAAAAATATATACTAAATATATATTTATCAAGTTTTATTTTGTGAAAATCCCACCTCCGACACTTAGAAATTTTGTAATAAAAATCGTGGCGAAATTTACATTTTTGAAAACAAGTTAAAAATATATTTATAACACTTGTGATAAAAATATTTCCAAGTGTTAGATTTTTGGAAAAATTTCGCCAGAGTTTCCCCTATAACTGGAGGTGGCCACGCTTTCTAGCGTATCATTTTCTTTTAAAATTCAACCAACAATGTTCCCAACATTAACAAACAATATTTCAACATTAAACTAGTCAAAATAGATATAAATCGCAAAAATACATGAACTTGTGGTTTGCGTAAAATATGTAGTAATTTCCCCATATTTGCAGTAGACCTATTTATAAATAAGCTTGGTTTCTTGAGAATCTCGTTTTTAAAGAAAATACATTTCCACAACTTCTTGTCAAAATTTACAAAAACAATTCTTTGTTAAAACTCTTTGTCACACAAGTGTCTACACACTTGTGTGTTTACAAAAATCACCTTTGTTTAGGTAAGATCCGGCTTTAAAAAATATGATTTCTTTTCGCACTTGGTCCTTTGAAAATACCACTTGTAGATCCGTAGATCTACTAGTTTAGAACTCCATTTCATAAGAAAAATTATTTTTACACAAGTTCATGTTTATGTTGGAAAGGGTTCGTCATCTAGAATCTTTACAACTAAACATAAGGCTAGTTCATGTTTTGTGAACATGATCTAGCGGGTTTGATGACGATCCATTCCTATGCTAGCAATCAACAACCAAAAATAATCATAACAATACTAGTTTTATAAGTTTTACACTAATATTCATCTATTATCCACCTTGTTCATGTTCTTTAGTAGACTTTTAGTTTTGTTCTTACATGTTCATGAATTTCAACCAACAAAGTTCATATTAACCACTTTAGAATAGATCAAGAAGGCGTTTTAGAGTCACTTACTACTAGCTCGAGGCTAGGGAAGAAACTAGTCGAAAAACGAGTGGTTAAAAACAACGTAGTGTAAGTCCCGTAAAACGGATCTTTCAATGATATCAAACCTAATCTTGTGAGAGTGCGGAATCCAATCACAAGATGATTCAAGATAAACCGAAAAATATGAAAAACAAAGAACAATACCGAATCACCTTTAACCACTTGCACACGATTCTATTACTTGAATAAGCAAAACCGTCTAGTACAAGTGATCACAACCAAATCGCCTCTCTCTCTAACTCTAGAGGAATTTTTGTAACTCTCAAGATCAAACCCTAAAACAAGAATAACTTGTTTATATACTAACTCAAGCCCAAGTCCCTACATGGGCTCCCCTTGGGCCTGCTTGGCCCACATGGCCTAAAGCTTGGCCCAAGTGACCTATAAAGGTCCAAAACCTAATATAAACTAACCCGGTAAGACCCAGTTCATAACCATAGCCCATTGTGTTAATTTGATGCGTCAGTCTCACACTTTAGGGCCTAACAATCTCCCCCTAGACTGATGCCATCAAATTGTCTTCATACTTGAAATCAGCAACGTCTTCAACATAGTCTATGGTTGTCGCTATGTTGTAGATGTTGTGGAAGTTCTTGACTTCTGAACTCTCAGCACTAGGTCTCTTTCTTCAGCTCTTGTGGTTAGCTTCATATCGGGATCTTGATCAGCTTTGCTTAAAACATCTTTGTCAGAAAGAATGTGAGAGGAGGATTCTCAACAGCTCTTTTCTTCTTCATTCCTTTTCTTTCAAGCAGGTTCATGGTACTTCTTCAAATGCACTATCACTGTCAGACGGCAATTCGTATCCGATTCTTCTGACTCAGGTACACCTTATTGTTGTGCTGCTTCAGGCTTCTTCAGCAACTAACAACATTTCAATCTTCAACAACCCCTGTTCTTGATTGAAATCAAGTTCTGCACATGCTCATAAACTTTTAAGCAAACATTTCTTATGCAACAGGGAGAGTACCATATGAACACTAGGTACATCCAAGTACTTGTACTCGGATTTCACAATTCAAACTCTTTCAACTTTTTATGATCAGTCAAATCTTCAAGAACGGTTATAATTTTTAATTTTAAGAAAAACAATTAAAAACTCTGTTTTTGGATTTTTGGTTTTATAGAAAAACAAGACACTATTTTTGTATTTTTGAATTTTTCTATTTTTTTATTTTTTTTTAATTTTAAGAACTAAAACAAATAAAAACTCAAAATATAAACAACTACCATAATATACAATTACAATTGCAATGGGATCAAAATTTGTTCTCAGGCAGACTAAGGAACACTTTTCAGTACGAGCCTAATCAAACTGGTCTATGTGATTGCCAATATGTTTGTCCACTTAAACTGCTTAACTTCGTGATATGCTTAAGGTAATAATATACTATTATACCCGTGTGTCCCATTCCAAGGCATACCCCCACGATCAAGGTAAGCACAACGATTCATCGTAGCAGGTGAGTATACTGATGTCATCCTTTAAGATATCCTGACTGTGTCTAGGTCTGCATATAATCTGTTTTATCATGTTTTGATTTCTTAACAATAAACACCCAAACAAATACTAATCAAATCCCGGAAATATAAACAGCACAATCTATCATGCAAGTATCTTCCCTACCACATATTTCACAAGTCCAATCCAGATTTCTGAAATCTTAACTGGGAATAGGTTGAGAAGAGAACAGAATAGATCTTTTGCAGAGATGGTATAATATACAGATCAAATGAGATTTTCTCAGTTTGATATAGGTTTCTTGGGTTTCTTTTGGGCACTTGAGGGCCTCTTTCGAGTGTTTAATTGATCTACAGTGCGACAACGTACAGCTAGGTCAGCATGTATCTGGATGCAGCAGAAGCTGACGTTGCCTAGCACCTCCAGGTCAGCATGTATCTGGATGCAGCAGAGGAGGTACACGACTTTTTCAGAGAAGATTTCAGAATCAGATCAAAATTGTGTGTATCGGGACAACATACAGACATTCAAATAGAAATGAGCTAATTCCAAGTGACTTTCTTTCCTGGGGTCATGTACAATTTTAGTTCTGAGCAGAAGAACAGCTAGGATATCCCCGGATGATTCAACAATATAAAGACCCGAAACCTCAGATATTGGCTATCTATCAACGCAAGATCTAAGACCATAAAATCATACACCGTTGGTATGTTACCCACATGGTACATAGTTCGTTATGTTTATATATATCACTTAGTATCTTTTATCATGTTGAGCGTCAAGCCTATCGACATATCGCAGCTTTTATCATGTTGAGCGTCAAGCCTATCGACATATCGCAGTAGATCCTAGTCTTTTCAGCTATGGCACCTTACATGTGTTAGTCAAACCCTTTAACACGAACATTTATTTCACTTCCCATATCATGCAATTTTTCTTTTTGGCTTTTTCATTTTTCTAATGCTTTTGTATTTTTCTCATTTTCTCCCCCTAAACTCTATATATGTCTCTCTCTCCCCCTAAATTTGTGCATAAACCTTGTATTTTTGCGCAAATTTACCATTTACAAGAGAAAGGACACTTTATATACAAGGTTATAAACTAAGAAAAAAGAAAAATATTTTTGTTTAACCGTTCTATAATCAGATTAAAGACTAATCAATATTCAAATCAAAGTACTGAATTTAAACGGTACCTTTGCTGATCATTTCTTACTTCTCTTATCTCCTCCAAAGGAAACATATCATCTGTAAAAAAAAATTGAACTTTTTGCAACAGTGAGATGTTAACCGTTTTTATCTCTGGAACAACCGCTATCAACATTCCAGAGATTGTCAACAGCTCCTCCTTGGTTGTTCCTGAAAAGTAAGGAGATTAGTGAGACATGGGTACCCAGGCCATCGTGGTCCTGGGCTTACCTGAAGCATCAAAATAAGACACTTCTTTCAAACACAAGTCCCCTTTCGTTTCAAGGATTGGAGACGTTGCTGCTTTGGATTTGGGTTTCCAAATCTGTTTTGGTTTAACAAACGTGTTTGTTGGCTTCGGTTGAGCAACTTTAGCTGTTTCAGATTTATTAGTTTTAGAAAAACGTTTTTGTTCCTGATAAGCTTTGCGTTTGTTTTTTGGCAGCGTTCCAATCCCCACCAGAAGGTTTAACCTTGGGATTCACATTCTTCATTGCCTTAGGTGAAGATACATTCATCGGCTTAGAATGGTAGTCATCCTTTGGTGTAACCCTCCGATTTTGCATATAATAGGGTATATAGGGACGATGTGTGCAGTTTCTTGCAATATAACCCGCAATGCCACAATTGTAACAAGTTTGTCTTTTCATCGGAAAGACATTTTGAGCAGCTTGATTTGCTCTAGCAGGTCCTGAAGGACAAACCGGTCCTCTTCGTGTTGGATGCGCCTGCACATGACTTTCAGACGAAGACGAATTTGGGTGCTTATATTTGCTGTTTGCAGAACTCTTGTAGTTATGAGCACCATTCTTCGTCTTTTCTTCCTGATTGGATCTTTCATTCACCTTGTCACGAGCCTTATGAGATCGTGATTGCCCGATGAGCAGACTTCTTATATCCTCGACTTTGATCTGATTGTTTTGGCTCATTTCGCTTGTTGTGAACCGGCTCACAAACATCAGCACACGAGTGAGTGTTGGCATTTCGTTGCACATTTGGTCGATGAACACAGTTTCTAGCAATGTGTCCAGGAATTCCACAGTTGAAACAAGTCTGTCGCTTCAATGTATGGAGATTTGGAGTACTAGCAACAGTTGCTGATCCGATCGATCTAGATGACCGAGCTTGCTTAGGTTGCTTTGCTTGTGTTCCATGTGCCTTTTCTGATTCCTTCTGTACCTGTTGATCAGAACTAGCAGAAGCATGAGATTCAGACAGATGATGTTTTTCGTCTTTTATAATTTTATCAGGATCATTTTGAAAAGACGATTCAGTTTCTGTTTTAATTCCCTCTTCAGAAACATTTTCTTGTGACTTGTCGTTCAATGTGACCACCTCTTCTTTTTCAAAATCTGGTTAAGTTTTAATTTCAGAAGATGTAGAAGTTTCATCAACATGTGTTTCGTCAACGCACGTGTCATGTGAATCTACTTGTGGTTTACTTTCAGCTATGGTTTCCAATAGGGTCCCACTAGATTCAACATCAGGGACGTCCACTGAGACAGATTCAAAAGAAGAATCAGGATACTCTTGATTTTCTTGAGAAGGAGTTTCAGTGGTTTCACTAAATGCGTCCTGAGGGACCTCACCTGTAACACTTTCATGAACTAAAACATTAGAAACGTTAGAATCACACACATTAGCTGAAAAACAATCATCACCACACTTATTGTTCAAATTATCAACACAAACATCATCAGTTTTGCCCAAAACAACAGGCTCACAAGACGAAATATAAGCAGAAAACGACGCAAACAAAGAGCGACTAAAAGCAATGTCAGACTTAGTTGGTTCAGAATAAGGTTCAAAATAAGGTTCAGAAATATTTGAAATAACGACTGGTTCACTCCCATGAAGATCTCCACACTTTACTTCAGAAATATCATCTGCACATGAAGACGAAACGTTAGGATCAATTGAGCCTTTGGAAACAAAATTTAATGGAGTAGACTTCTGTTTCTCAACTTGTCTGTCATGAGAAGACGACTTGTTGTTTTTGGAACCATAGGTCATTTTACTCTCATTCATCATCTCCTCCTCAGTCATTGGCAGATAAGTGTAATTATCATTATATGGAGAAGGAGTCCGATTATAACCCAAACCACGCCCTTTCTTTTCTTTGTACGCAAGCTGTTGATCGCACAGGTTTTTAACTAGTTTGCTGGAAGAATCAAATTTCTTGATATTAAGTTCATTAATTTGATATCTGTCTCTAATATCTTCCAGTTCCTTAGTCACAGCGCACAGTTTCTCCTGAACATATAAGAGTTGACTTGATTTCACACTTACATCATCCTTGAGTTTGACGATGTCTTTTCGCTGAGCTTCAATCTTTTCTTTATATAGTTTTTCGTTTTTTGATAAAGTAAAGTTTTTATTTTTGATATCTTGATAATCTTGAATTAGCTCAGCGTTGTGAATTCTATAAACTTCAACTCTTTGTCTACACTCAGGAGTACAGAAAACAGAAAGTGTATCTTCAACAGTCATTTCTTGAACCACAGGTTTGTGAAATATGAACGCCATGATTTCAGCGGGTGGTTGATACTTTTGTTCTTCTCCTCAAAACACAAACCAAACAAGAACCCGTGTACTCGCCGACTCAAACCTTTGCACACGAATGAACCCACTTTCTGAACCGCGTCTCAAAAACCTGTCAAACCGAATTCACCACCAAACAAACAAACCCTTTTTTTTAATTTTTATTTAATTTTTTTTAATTAATATATAAGAAAACTATTTATTATTATTATTATTATTATTATTATTATTATTATTATTATTATTATTACTATTATTATTATTATTATTATTATTATTAAAAATCAATGATTAGGTAATAATTACTAAATGATTATTAATATTATTAAAACCTAATGATAAAGTAATGATGACTCAATGATTATCTAATTATTATTAAAAAAAATATTATTATATATAAAAACCTAAATCGCGTTTAAATGTCTGTACGTCTTCTTCGATCTGTGCGACTGAGAGGATGGCCGTTAAACGGTGAGGTGAAGTCCGGTGACTGTTATATGATCACGACGGTGATGTCCGGTGGCGATTGACGATGAATAAACGGAAATCGCAGGTTGGAGGTGATCGGAGATGAAGGAAGGGCTGTGATGATGACAGGAGACAAAGATCGTAGACGATGAATAAACGGAAATCGCAGGTTGGAGGTGATGGTGAAAGTGGTGACCGGAGTTGGTGCAATGGTGGTGATGAGGCAGAGAAGACAATGATGATGATTATGATTGTTTGTGAGACGGAACAGTGGTGGCGGATGCAAGTTCGGTGGCGATGAGTGTGCTCGGTGTTGAAGATGTCTTGAAGGTGATAAGATGAACGAATATGGAGGTGTTTGATGAAGTGTTTCAAGGTGAATGATGATGATGATGAATTAACAAGTCGCACACGTCAAATCTGATCGGACACTTTAACTGTTGAACGTGAAGGAGGTTGCGACTCGAGAAAGATTTCAATGAAGGAGGTTGCGACTCGAGACGGTGTAGTGTTGATGTGAGTCGAGACCACCTTGACTCGAGAACGTGGTTGCGAATCGGAAACTCGGAATTGGAGATGAGTCGAGACCAGGTGAGGTTGCGACTCGAGAACCTGCTGGATGATGAACTGATGATGATGGATGGACTCGAAACCTTGTGAAGAACAATGGAGAGTCAATGATGTTGCTGCTGATTATAAATGTTCCGAAACCAATGTGAAACAGATTGATTGCGACTCGAGACCTTGTGAGGAACAATGTTCCGAAACAATGAAGAGCTGCTGATTACGACTCAGAAATTAGTGACTCGAGACCTCACAGATGGGTGATGATGACTCGAAACTGTTATGATGATGATCAGTCGAGACCTGAGTGAAGATGTGAAGATGACTCGAGATGGAACGGTTGCGACTCGGGAACGGTGTAACTCGAAACCGGTTATGATAATAATGATACTCGAGACCGGTTGTTGAGATGAAGAATGACTCGAGACCAAAGGAATAGATAATTTCCAAATTTGAAAATTTGAAACGAAATTTTTGAAATCTTCAAAATAGGAAAGTTGGTGAAATTTGAAAGCAATATCCGAGATTTTGCAATCACTTATCACCAAAAATTTTTAAATCTTTTAAAAATATTTTAAAAGTATTTAAATATATCCTTTAAACACATTCCAAAAAGATCAAAACACCAAAAGATAGTAATTTTCAATAAAATTAGGATGAACACATCGAAGAACACGAAGAACGCGAAGAACACCAAACCAAAAACAACGAAAATCTTGAATATTTGATATCAAACCGAGCCTAGAAATAGGTTCTAAAGGCTCTGATACCACTTGTAAGTCCCGTAAAATGGATCTTTCAATGATATCAAACCTAATCTTGTGAGAGTGTGGAATCCAATCACAAGATGATTCAAAATAAACCGAAAAATATGAAAAAACAAAGAACAATACCGAATCACCTTTAACCACTTGCACACGATTCTATTACTTGAATAAGCAAAACCGTTTAGTACAAGTGATCACAACCAAATCGCCTCTCTCTCTAACTCTAGAGGAATTTTTGTAACTCTCAAGATCAAACCCTAAAACAAGTTAATAACTTGTTTATATACTAACTCAAGCCCAAGTCCCTACATGGGCTCCCCTTGGGCCTGCTTGGCCCACATGGCCTAAAGCTTGGCCCAAGTGACCTATAAAGGTCCAAAACCTAATAACCCAGTAAGACCCAGTTCATAACCATAGCCCATTGTGTTAATTTGATGCGTCAGTCTCACACTTTAGGGCCTAACACGTAGTGAGGTCCTTAGCAATCCGAGTGCACCGAGCTTCCTTGTACGTGATCCTTCACACTAGTGGATGCTTGAAATAGCTTGTATGAAATTGAAAAGTGGGTGTGGTGTGGCTTGTGTGGTCAGCCGAGAATTCAAGAGAGGGAAGGAAAGATGGAATTTTTTTGTGTTATGTTTAAGGATGAAATGGTGACCTTCCATGCAATTATATAATCCATCATTTACTAATGACCAATAGATATTGCGTAATCTAGATATGGAACATAGGTTAATTAAATAATTAAAAAGATTTGTGGAGTGTCCCCACATATGGGACCGAATCGGTTATATGGGGGGTGGTTCCATAGTTGCTTGTCAACTAAATGGTTAAGGTCTAGTTAGATAATTAGGGGGTTAATTTAGTTACTAGCATGTAGTGTCTTGTGGCGGGTGTTAGGGTATTCGGGGACCCTAACTGGCTCAGAAAAAGAAAAACAATGTCGTTGACAATATTTTTATGTTCCGGATAAAGTCCGGTTGTTCGGTTGGATAGTGATCCGTTAAAGTGCTTAACAAAGCTTTAAAGTGTCGTTAATATTATTTTTAGTGACACAATTTATTCCCGACACTTTGGAAAGTGTCTAGTAATATTTTTCTCATATTTTGGCACTTTATTAGTTAGCTTAATGCTGAATTTTTATTTAAAGTGCTGAATTTTGTACTTAAAGTACGTTTTAGGCACATCCGGTCACTATAATTATCACCTAGTGACGCAGTTCTAAAATCCTCTTATCCCTACACTCTCTACTAGTATAGTAAACTATCTCTGGCTCATACATGTGACACCTGTGTCACCGCGACCATCAAACAAATACCAAGCCGATGAAATATTGTATTTCATACTTGGGATCTTGTGTAAATACGTGTATCTTTTGCACATATCAATTCTTGTTCAATTTCAAACTCAACAACGTTTTCTGGAGAATTATACGCAAACCAGTGCGTAAACGTACTCAGTTTAATGCGACAAATACTCTGGAACATCAACATATACTCAACGTACCTTAAATAACCTTTACATAACTTAGAAATAAGTTTTGAAGGCTTTGGTATAGCAAAAACAAGTTAATTCGCTTACAGGGACTAAACTTGACAAACTGCGAAAGTATGCCAATTTGAACTGTAACGAACATTCCGGAACATGTCCATAAGTTAAACATACCATAAATATCCTTTACATAGCTTAGAAATAGGCTTTGAGGGGTTTGGTATGCTAAAATAAACTTTTGGGTCATTCAGGGACTAAAAGTGTCAAAAAGTGCAAAAGTTTGCACTTTCGCGCATAACTTATGTTCTGAATACATCTGGACATCCAAAAATTTATGTAAACATCCTAATATTATGCCTTAGTATTTGGCATGAGAAAAATCCATTCGTCGCGTCATTTGGATCGTCTTTCGCGCTTATGCGCATCCCGTCGTAATTAAGCGAACATCGCGATCGTACGGTCAAACGAACCGACATCCGGAACATTTTTTGAGCATGTTTCATGTCCACAATGTTTAGGCATCATTTTAGGGCCTTAAAGTTGGCTTTACGGGCCTTAGAAGTGCCGGAAATGGCTTAAATACGCAACAGGGACCAAAGCTGTCATTTCTGAAACTTGGTGCAGATCAGAAGGGCTCAGGCGGCCCGCCTGAGTTTTTGCATATCCTGACGCGGGCCGCGTGGGACTGTCAGACAGATTCAATGTACCCATTTAATGCAGTTGGCCTTTCGATCGATCAAGGGGCGATGCCCTTTCACCCAATCAAGAGGCAAGGGGCATTTTCTGACTTACCACAACATTTCGACAAGTGTACGCACGAGATCGCGGCACGATATTCGATAAACGATCCTAACGGTTCCACTTTTCCTATAAATACCCCCCCCCCCCTTTAGTGTAAAAATCACAAGAATCTGATCAAATGCTCTAAGTTGGAACCCTTGTTTCATACCTGAGCTATTTTGGTCTAGATTAGCATTCGGGGACCCTCCGTAAGTCTTCTTTCGCTCTTTTATTCGCTTTTCGAGTCCGAAAGTCAACGTTTTGTTGACTTTCTGCATTGACCAGCTTATGGTCGATGCGAAGTTCATGGAACTTCATAACGTGAGCGTGATCACGATGGTTATAGTCCGTAGTGACTATACCTACTGATCACCACGTTATCTAGGCTCAGTGACGAGTCGTAGTTTCGGCCAAAATGCGTATTCTCGCGTATTTTGTAACCAAACTACTCGTGAGCATCAAAGCCGTTTGTTTTGATGCCAAACCTGTTTTCTAAACTTAGTTAAGCATGTTCTAACATGCTTAGCTCGTCACTTTTAGTATAGTGCTTATATAGGGTCGTAAGGTAAGCGATCTAAACCATCGCTTATACTTTCGAACCCGACCCATTTGGTCGATCATTATGATCCGACCAAACACATTAGGTGACCACAGCTATAACCTTCCGAGGTTATACCTTGTAGTCACGATGTTAGGCGTTCCAGACGCGTTCTACGCGAACGACGCGTTAGGGTAGCATAAGCTACCTAAACGGGTCATGATGGACCGTAAGCACTTAGGTTAAGTTTCATTATAGTATGTAGGCTTTGTTAAACCATATTACACGAGTCTCCATACTCGTTTGGTTTACGAACCCGTGTACTATCCGATCCTTCCGATTTGGTCCGGTATATTAACATAGCTACCTATTAGGTGCCGTTTGATATCCCGTGATCTTTAGCATTATCTGGTTATTATACAAGAACTCAAAGCAATCTCAGGTGAGTACATTGAACCCCTCTTTTACTGTTTTCCAAACTGTTTTGGGGTGAAACGCATGTGCCTACTTGCTACTTTCATGCTTTCCGGTTTTCACATCATATACTGCTATGTTCGATAGTACATATATAGTACATGATTTCATTGTGTTTATGCTATGTATGCCCATTGTGTGCGTGCTTAGTACATTGCTTTACATCACATTTCATGCTACGTACGCCCATTGTGTGCATACGTAGTACATTGTTTCACATTGCATATCTGTTGCATATGCTCATCCAGCATATGAACACATTACACTACATTTTGAACCGTTTGTAACCATTGAACCGTGTAAACCAGTTGTATCCGTTGACATGACTTACAGTTGACAATAGACATTTGACTATACATAAACATTTCTATCGTTGTTAAACATTTCATCTTGATGGTTTGGTTTGAGTAAGTGATTAAGTAACGAGGCGTGTGTAATATGATACAAGCATGGTGGATACGCCGCTGGTACTTCCTATATATAAGTGTTTGTATGGTATTACATATCGTAGCGTTATTTGAATCATTTCAATTTGAGACATAGAACATTTTATACAAATAACACGCTTTTCACAAGACATTGATTTACAACAACAAATCTTATACAAACTCTTTTTACATGGTTATTCAGTTAACCATGCATTGTTCTCTTATTTATACATATCATTTGATCTTACCGTTTTTCAAATGATTTACAAGACAAAGCAAAATACGAGGTTCATGACTGTTATTAAACACTCTTCAAACTCAAGTCATGAATTCCGTTTTCAGAAAACCAATGTATCTCACAGGCATTTTTATGCTGACGTACCTATTTTCACATGTGTTTTCAGGAGATGATGCATAGGACTTATCAAGACATACTTAGGCAGACCTGTGCCTTAGTGACTTAAAATGAGACAAGAACTAGTTAATTTATGTTATGTACACTTTGATTCTTGTTTAGACAATGTAAACTTTCATGTTAGATTTATAAAACGAAACTTCATTTGCCATGGATTTGAAACAATTGATTCTGTTACAACACTCCCCGACGTTTCCGCCACGTTTTGTATGTTCTACGTGGTCGGGGTGTGACAGAAAAGATGGTATCAGAGCCAATGGTTACAGGGAATTAGGTTATTAGTAATGCTTTGACCTAGTCTATAACCTTCCTAGGACCCTAACGCGAGTTCACTTGCATCTAGTCATAAAACAATACCGTCACCTATCCTTAGGCGACGACCACAACAAGAACATAAATTTCAAAACCGCTTTGAAAACCAATCATCTGTTCTAAGATGATTGATTACTAGGTTTTGAACCCTCTGTTATAAGGTTTTGAACCCCTTTGAATTTTCAAAACTCCCGTCAAAGTTTTGGGTCCTAAATAGTGTGAACACGTGCGAACTGGAAGAGTGAATGCCTGTACCCTGGGTTTTCTGTCTAAGGTTAGAGTGTTCGTACAAATCCACATAATCGGACCAGTCACTCTTACCTGGGAACTCTTGGGGTGAGTGTCCACTTATAGGCGAGCATGTCTTCGCGATACACTATGAGGATCTATTTGCTTTGATTCAGCCTTGGTGTTGTTTGTTTGCTTCATGATTCAAACAAGTGACCATCAACCGTGATTATGGTCAGTGATTGTAACATCCTATTCTTACCCAATACCATTTTATTTGTTTCCTTTCATGTTTTCCCCTTGTAGAATGCCTCCTCGACGCGAACACCAGATAGCAACTGCCGAGCTGGCAGAAATTATTGCGCAGCAGATGGCTGCTCAATTCCCAAATCTCTTTGCTCAATGGAACCAAGCCAACAACAACAACAATGGTACATGCAATTTCAAGAGCTTTAACTCGGCTAAACCACTCAAGTTTAGTGGTTCTGAGGGAGCAACTGGGCTTCTCCAATGGTTCGAGAGCATCGAGAATACCTTTCGCCACGTGCAGTGTCCGGAAAATCACAAGGTCGAGTTTTCTTCGAGTGTGTATCAGAAGAGGGCTCTTACATGGTGGAATGGGGTAATGAGAGACCGTGGTGCCGATGTTGCTCTAGCACAAACATGGGCTGAACTGAGAGCTCTTATGATGAGAGAGTTTTGTCCTCGTCATGAACAACGAGCGTTGGAGAAGGAGTTTGATGATTTAAAACAAGATAGTGGCGAACACAGGGCATATACAGATAGGTTTGAGGAGTTGAGTCTACTTTGCCCGACTATGGTCGCCTCACTCGATAAGGCTATCGAAAGGTACATCGACGGCCTGCCTGACTCGGTACAAGACATTGTCACTGGTAGCAACCCTACCACACTCCGTCAGGCCATTGAGCTATCTGCAACCTTGACTGAATCGCAGATCAGAAAGCATAAACTTTTTCGAAAGGGTGACAAGAAGCCAATCGAGGAATCAAAGACCATGGATGAACAGACTGAATCTCCTAAGAAGTCAAAGAAGCGAAAGGCTTCTCAGAACTTCGCCATGGTCGCTCACAATGGTCAAGCCGTCCCCAAACAACCAGCTCAACCCCCTGCTAGAAAACCATACAATGGAACTGCACCTTTGTGCAACCAATGTGGCCTCCATCATCACGCCAATGTACAATGCCGCAAATGCCAAACTTGTGGACTTATAGGCCACACAGCGAGAGTCTGCCCAGCTGCAGCTGCGCCAAACAAAGCTGGCAACAATCCTGCTCAAGGTCGTTTTCTACCAGGCTCTTGTTTCAACTGTGGCGAGATGGGTCATTTCCGAAGAAATTGCCCAAAGCTTGCTAATGCAAATCCAGCTCAGGGATGAGCATCTGACTGACTAGAAGACAACATCGTTTAGAAATAATCACGTCTTATGTATTATTTTCTTTTGTTGTCAAGGTCCAAGAAAACCGTTGTTATCGTTGTTTATAAATAAATTTTTATTTACCTTGCAATGTATTTCTGTGATTGCATGTATAAACGACATACCCCCTTACAATACCGACAATCAAGAAACCGTATTCCTTGAAGAACAAACTACCCCCAAAATTCTCCCATTCTATAATCACTTGTGTCTTCCACAAAATTTCTAAGTACCCGTTTATTCTAAGGAACAAAGTACAAGGCGCAGGTTACAACACAAGACGAATACCCAAGGTACCACTATAAATCCGTAATAGGGTGCCTAAGGATTTCCCATAAGTCTTTAATTTTTGTATACCTTCATTCGAATGTGGTGATTCTTTGTAATCAAAAATCAAATTTTGGGAGATCTGCCTATCTTCTCAGATAGATTCCAGTGAACAATGAGACCCGTCGATTGGTTTCCATATCCGTATTCAATCAATAACAAGTTAAAAACAAATTATGATCAAGTTAAACAAGTATGTGACTTTTTGCTTATGTGTTCCCTTATGTGTTGTTGTGTGATCCAAATTATGCTATCCAAATCCTCGTAGAATCTTACATATCCTTGTACAAGAGATTCATCGTAGGATACCCAGGGGTATTACTTAAAATCCTCAATGGACTTCTATGTTATAGTTAAGTCCCTCGGATTATAAAGTACTACTTCATAATTAGACCCTTGAGTGGTCTAGCTAAACAGATTGATCCAAAAATCTGGCTAGGGATATCATGTGATGATATAGCTGAAAGGACTCCTTGGTGGCCTAACTAAGAAGATCCCCTGTAGATCTAATTAAAGGGAACCGATGGAAGTCTATTCACCCTCATCACAAGTTTGATATCCTTCCTCAAAACATTACAAAACAAACTGTGCAGACTGTGCAAGGGATTACGTAATTATGGATGCATACATAATTATGGAATTTAGTGCACAGAAATCACAGCAAGTTCTGTCATGTGTTTAGAGTTAACCCTATTCATTTCCAACTCTGATGAAGCCACCGTTGAAAATGACTCCGTTAGTGCATTTTCGTTTCTGAAGATTTATCCGTTGGGGAAATGAATATCCGTTGTGTAATCCTTCATTTCCAACTCTGATGAAGCAACCGTTGAAAATGACTCCGTTAGTGCATTTTCGTTTCTGAAGATTTACCCGTTGGGGAAATGAATATCCGTTGTGTAATCCTTCATTTCCAACTCTGATGAAGCAACCGTTGAAAATGACTCCGTTAGTGCATTTTCGTTTCTGAAGATTTACCCGTTGGGGAAATGAATATCCGTTGTGTAATCCTTCATTTCCAACTCTGATGAAGCAACCGTTGAAAATGACTCCGTTAGTGCATTTTCGTTTCTGAAGATTTACCCGTTGGGGAAATGAATATCCGTTGTGTAATCCTTCATTTCCAACTCTGATGAAGCAACCGTTGAAAATGACTCCGTTAGTGCATTTTCGTTTCTGAAGATTTACCCGTTGGGGAAATGAATATCCGTTGTGTAATCCTTCATTTCCAACTCTGATGAAGCAACCGTTGAAAATGACTCCGTTAGTGCATTTTCGTTTCTGAAGATTTATCCGTTGGGGAAATGAATATCCGTTGTGTAATCCTTCATTTCCAACTCTGATGAAGCAACCGTTGAAAATGACTCCGTTCGTGCATTTTCGTTTCTGAAGATTTATCCGTTGGGGAAATGAATATCCGTTGTGTAATCCTTCATTTCCAACTCTGATGAAGCAACCGTTGAAAATGACCCCGTTAGTGCATTTTCATTTCTGAAGATTTATCCGTTGGGGAAATGAATATCCGTTGTGTAATCCTTCATTTCCAACTCTGAGGAAGCAACCGTTGAAGATGACTCCGTTAGTTCATTTTCGTTCCTGAAGATTTATCCATTGAGGAAATGAACATCCGTTGTGTAATCCTTCATTTCCATTTCTGATGAAGCAACCATTGAAAATGACTCCGTCTGTTCATTTTCGTTTCTGAAGATTTATCCGTTGGGGAAATGAATATCCGTTGTGTAATCCTTCATTTCCAACTCTGATGAAGCAACCGTTGAAAATGACCCCGTTAGTGCATTTTCATTTCTGAAGATTTATCCGTTGGGGAAATGAATATCCGTTGTGTAATCCTTCATTTCCAACTCTGAGGAAGCAACCGTTGAAGATGACTCCGTTAGTTCATTTTCGTTCCTGAAGATTTATCCGTTGAGGAAATGAACATCCGTTGTGTAATCCTTCATTTCCATTTCTGATGAAGCAACCATTGAAAATGACTCCGTCTGTTCATTTTTCGTTTCTGAAGATTTGTCCGTTAAGGAAATGAACATCCGTTGCTTATTCCGTCATTTCCATTTCTGAGGAATACACGTTGAGGAAAATGACTCCGTCTGTTCATTTTTGTTTCTGAAGAATGACCGTTAAGGAAATGACAGGATATTGCCTTGCATATCGCTGGTGGGTATTTGGCAAAGTCACAAATAGACTCCTACGAATAAATTTCGGGACGAAATTTCCTAAAGTATGGGAGACTGTGACACCTGTGTCACCGCGACCATCAAACAAATACCAAGCCGATGAAATATTGTATTTCATACTTGGGATCTTGTGTAAATATGTGTATCTTTTGCACATATCAATTCTTGTTCAATTTCAAACTCTACAACGTTTTCTGGAGAATTATACGCAAATTGGTGCGTAAACGTACTCAGTTTAATGCGACAAATACTCTGGAACATCAACATATACTCAACGTACCTTAAATAACCTTTACATAACTTAGAAATAAGTTTTGAAGGCTTTGGTATAGCAAAAACAAGTTAATTCGCTTACAGGGACTAAACTTGACAAACTGCGAAAGTATGCCAATTTGAACTGTAACAAACATTCCGGAAAATGTCCATAAGTTAAACATACCATAAATATCCTTTACATAGCTTAGAAATAGGCTTTGAGGGGTTTGGTATGCTAAAATAAACTTTTGGGTCATTCAGGGACTAAAAGTGTCAAAAAGTGCAAAAGTTTGCACTTTCGCGCATAACTTATGTTCTAAATACATCTGGACATCCAAAAATTTATGTAAACATCCTAATATTATGCCTTAGTATTTGGCATGAGAAAAATCCATTCGTCGCGTCATTTGGATCGTCTTTCGCGCTTATGCGCATCCCGTCGTAATTAAGCGAACATCGCGATCGTACGGTCAAACGAACCGACATCCGGAACATTTTTGAGCATGTTTCATGTCCACAATGTTTAGGCATCATTTTAGGGCCTTAAAGTTGGCTTTACGGGCCTTAGAAGTGCCGGAAATGGCTTAAATACGCAACAGGGACCAAAGCTGTCATTTCTGAAACTTGGTGCAGATCAGAAGGGCTCAGGCGGCCCGCCTGAGTTTTTGCATATCCTGACGCGGGCCGCGTGGGACTGTCAGACAGATTCAATGTACCCATTTAATGCAGTTGGCCTTTCGATCGATCAAGGGGCGATGCCCTTTCACCCAATCAAGAGCCAAGGGGCATTTTCTGACTTACCACAACATTTCGACAAGTGTACGCACGAGATTGCGGCACGATATTCGATAAACGATCCTAACGGTTCCACTTTTCCTATAAATACCCCCCCTTTTGTGTAAAAATCACAAGAATCTGATCAAATGCTCTAAGTTGGAACCTTTGTTTCATACCTGAGCTATTTTGGTCTAGATTAGCATTCGGGGACCCTCCGTAAGTCTTCTTTCGCTCTTTTATTCCCTTTTCGAGTCCGAAAGTCAACGTTTTGTTGACTTTCTGCATTGACCAGCTTATGGTCGATGCGAAGTTCATGGAACTTCATAACGTGAGCGTGATCACGATGGTTATAGTCCGTAGTGACTATACCTACTGATCACCACGTTATCTAGGCTCAGTGAAGAGTCGTAGTTTCGGCCAAAATGCGCATTCTCGCGTATTTTGTAACCAAACTACTCGTGAGCATCAAAGCCGTTTGTTTTGATGCCAAACCTGTTTTCTAAACTTAGTTAAGCATGTTCTAACATGCTTAGCTCGTCACTTTTAGTATAGTGCTTATACAGGGTCGTAAGGTAAGCGATCTAAACCTTCGCTTATACTTTCGAACCCGACCCATTTGGTCGATCATTATGATCCGACCAAACACATTAGGTGACCACAGCTATAACCTTCCGAGGTTATACCTTGTAGTCACGATGTTAGGCGTTCCAGACGCGTTCTACGCGAACGACGCGTTAGGGTAGCATAAGCTACCTAAACGGGTCATGATGGACCGTAAGCACTTAGGTTAAGTTTCATTATAGTATGTAGGCTTTGTTAAACCATATTACACGAGTCTCCATACTCGTTTGGTTTACGAACCCGTGTACTATCTGATCCTTCCGATTTGGTCCGGTATATTAACATAGCTACCTATTAGGTGCCGTTTGATATCCCGTGATCTTTAGCATTATCTGGTTATTATACAAGAACTCAAAGCAATCTCAGGTGAGTACATTGAACCCCTCTTTTACTGTTTTCCAAACTGTTTTGGGGTGAAACGCATGTGCCTACTTGCTACTTTCATGCTTTCCGGTTTTCACATCATATACTGCTATGTTCGATAGTACATATATAGTACATGATTTCATTGTGTTTATGCTATGTATGCCCATTGTGTGCGTGCTTAGTACATTGCTTTACATCACATTTCATGCTACGTACGCCCATTGTGTGCATACGTAGTACATTGTTTCACATTGCATATCTGTTGCATATGCTCATCCAGCATATGAACACATTACACTACATTTTGAACCGTTTGTAACCATTGAACCGTGTAAACCAGTTGTATCCGTTGACATGACTTACAGTTGACAATAGACATTTGACTATACATAAACATTTCTACCGTTGTTAAACATTTCATCTTGATGGTTTGGTTTGAGTAAGTGATTAAGTAACGAGGCGTGTGTAATATGATACAAGCATGGTGGATACGCCGCTGGTACTTCCTATATATAAGTGTTTGTATGGTATTACATATCGTAACGTTATTTGAATCATTTCAATTTGAGACATAGAACATTTTATACAAATAACATGCTTTTCACAAGACATTGATTTACAACAACAAATCTTATACAAACTCTTTTTACATGGTTATTCAGTTAACCATGCATTGTTCTCTTATTTATACATATCATTTGATCTTACCGTTTTTCAAATGATTTACAAGACAAAGCAAAATACGAGGTTCATGACTGTTATTAAACACTCTTCAAACTCAAGTCATGAATTCCGTTTTCACAAAACCAATGTATCTCACAGGCATTTTTATGCTGACGTACCTATTTTCACATGTGTTTTCAGGAGATGATGCATAGGACTTATCAAGACATACTTAGGCAGACCTGTGCCTTAGTGACTTAAAACGAGACAAGAACTAGTTAATTTATGTTATGTACACTTTAATTCTTGTTTAGACAATGTAAACTTTCATGTTTGATTTATAAAACGAAACTTCATTTGCCATGGATTTGAAACAACTGATTCTGTTACAACACTCCCCGACGTTTCCGCCACGTTTTGTATGTTCTACGTGGTCCGGGTGTGACAATACAGGCCTTAGAGGCAGTGTCTGCCTGATGCTGGCTATACCAGCATGTTTAATGGGTTATCCGTTCATTATGCTACTGTGCTTTTGTGCATCAAGGTTGTCACTAAAGTTCTGTATGTAAATGATGGAGTGACATCAAATAAAATATGATGCAAGTATGTGCATGTATCAGTATTCAAGTAGCAGTTTATCCACAATGGCAAGCAAGCACAGTAATTAAGCAGTAATTAGATATTAATTAAGTCGTACGGGTACCTGATTTGGTGAGGGTTGTCACAATAGGCTATCACTTCGTTCTTCTAAATAAGCACGCATCCGAGGCCCAAACGTGACGCATCACAGTATACAAAGAAGTCATTTCCCTCAGGAAGGGAAAGAACAGACGCACTACACAACTTTTCCTTCAACAGCTAAAAAGCTTTCTCCTGCTTTTCCGTCCAATCAAACTTCTTATCCTTCTGGGTTAATAGCGTCAATGGCTGCGCTAACCTGGAGAAATTCTCTATGAATCTCCGATAATACCCCACAAGTCCTAAGAATTGTCGCACCTCTGACGGAGTCCTTGGCGCTTCCCAATTCTTAATCGCCTCTATCTTCGACAGATCCATATGTATGCCTTTCTCATTTATGACATGTCCGAGAAAATAAACTTCTCGAATCCAGAATACACACTTAGAGAACTTGGCATACAACTTCTCTTTCTTCAGCAGCTCCAGAATCATCTTTAGATGTTGCTCACGATCTTCTTTGGTTCGCGAATAGATAAGTATATCATCAATGAATACTATCACGAATTTATCCAAATAAGGTTTGCACACCCTGTTCATGAGATCCATGAACACTTATAGCGCATTAGTTAAGCCAAAAGGCATGACCAACAATTCATAATGGCCATAACATGTTCGAAAAGCAGTCTTCTGAACATCTTTGTCAGCAACCTTCAACTGGTGATAACCTGAATGCAAGTCAATCTTCGAATAGTAGTTGGATCCTTGTAGCTGATCAAACAGATCGTCGATTCTCGGTAGAGGGTACCGATTCTTGATAGTTAACTTGTTCAGCTCTCTATAATCAATACACATCCTAAAGGAACCATCCTTCTTCTTTATAAACAAAACAGGTGCTCCTCAAGGAGAAAAGCTTGGTCGAATGAAACCTTTGTCTAGTAGCTCTTGAAGTTTGTTCGACAACTCTTTCATTTCTGAAGGTGCTAATCTATAAGGAGATTTTGCAATCGGTGCAGCACCAGTTACAAGATCAATTCTAATTTTGTTCTGTCTCGTATGGGGCAATCCGGGTAAGTCTTCAGGGAAAACTTTCGGATAATCACGAACTATAGGAATTTCTTCGATCTTCCCACGTTCAACTTTCGTATCCACTATGTTAACCAAGAACGTAGGATAGCCCTTACGCAGCATATTGTGCATCTTTATAACGCTAACAATTCTCGATACTCGACTCGACCGGTCACCGTGAACAACTATAGCTTTACCACCAGGATGAGGTATCCGCATTTGTTTCTCTGAACATAATCTCAGCTTTATTCTTGGATAGCCAATCCATTCCCACAACTACATCAAAACTACCCAGCTCTACTGGTATCAAATCGATCTAAAACTATGATCGCATAACCTAATACTACAACCACGAACAACTTCGCTAGTTTCTATCAATTTACCATTTGCCAATTCTGTCGAGTACTTTTTACTTAGCTTACTTCTTTGAGAACACAGAAATGGTTCAAAGTTTTTCGAAATAAAACTCAAGTCAGCCCAAGTATCAAACAGTATGAACACAGAATGGTTATTGATAAAGAACGTACTGGTAACAACTGCAGGATCATCACGAGCCTTCCCAACATTTCGCTCAAACGCTCTGCCCTTAGCATTCTGACCTTTCACATCCGGGCAGTTTCTCTTGAAATGTCCCTGCTCTCCGCATTCGTAGCATCCCTCGAGCTTAACTCCCTCTGACGTACTCTTAGCATAGCACTCATGAGTCACATGCCTAGTTCGATTACACCTGGCGCACTTCCCTTGCTCATCACCATGAGCTTTCTTCACTAAACCGTTGTTGCCATCCCTGGCATTATCCTTTCCTGAACCAGTAGAATTAGCCACATATGTTTTCCCCGAACCGCGTTTCTGCTCACGCTTCTCATCGGAATCCTTTTTCGAGCTCTCAGACTTTTGCTTCCGCAAATCTCCAGATCTAGACTCTGAAGGCTCTGATCGATTAGATTTCCCATCTACTTTTGCGAGCAGCATCATCCGCTAATAATTTCGCTAGAGTAGTAGCTTCCAGATAGGTAGTGGGTTTCGCTGATGTGACCATACTGCGAATCCGTGGCGCTAGCCCCCAAATATACCTATCTATCTTAACGTAATCAGGAGTGACCATCCGAGGAACCAACCTAGCCAAATCATTGAATCGCGAGACGTATAAGCTCTGACATTCAAGCCTTCCATGGTCAGATTCCATAAGTCAGTCTCAATCATCTGTATCTCACTACGTGGGCAGTATTCCTTCAGAATCATCTCTTTCAGTTCATTCCAGGTAAGACAGTAGGCAGCCTCTTCACCCAATATCTGAACTTGTGCATTCCACCAGGATAAAGCTTCGTCAAGAAATGAACAAGAAGCATACCTAACCCTTTGATCAGCAGCACAACCACTGATTTCCATAATAGACTCCATCTTCTCGATCCATCTAGTTATATCAAGAGGTCCATCAGTACCAGTAAATGATCGTGGGTTACAACCCTGGAATGTTTTGTACATACATCCATGCACTGATCACAAGGTTAATGAAAAATCAAGATTACTCTCCGATTATATCATAACACATGAACTACTAAAACTTTCCGATCATTATATTACCTTGAGGGTTTCCAATTTGTGCTCCACCAAAACCATGCCCAAAGCACCACGCCTACGTCCTTGCCCATTATTCTGGTTAGCATCACGCTGTTCCATGGCAGTATTAACGTGTTGGGCGATGAGTTGTGCCAACTCCTCTGGGGTGGTAGGTAGTCCAGGACCCTATCTCACTTTTAGTGGCATCTTGTCGTTTCTATTATTAGAACAATAATAAAAACATAAGACAATATCCGACATAATTCAATCATTAAATGCTAGTGGACCACACATTATGCATGTAATCACATCCACATAATAATAAGAATAATTGTAATCCAAAAACCCATAGATATTTATCATAGAAATTACAAAGCTTGTTCATAGTACAACTACTATCCAAAATTTTGGCGTGACAAAAATCAAACACCAACAACAAGTCTAGATGAAATTTCTTCCTAAATATCCAAATTTTGGCATGCAAGCCATATAGGGTTCACCAAAGGAGACAAACACACAAAACAAACAAAACAAGCAACCATCACTTCAAACCTAGGAAGTCCAAAAGCTTCCTAACCAGCTCTTCAAGCTCAACTATCCTCCAATGCATCTGATCCATCACACTATCGTCCAAGTCCTTAAGCTCATCATACCAGTCCATCTGACCCTCTAAGTTCTTTATCTGATCCTTTGTTGACTCCAAGTCTCCGCATAATGTAGCAAACGGTCGGTCGCAGTGAGAGCATCGATCGACCCAAACCCCTTTCTGCTTCTTCAAAGCAGATGATGTCTCAGCTCTCGAAGTCGATGCTATCTCCCCAACAGGTCGAATCCTCTTCCTACGACGAAAGTAGACTAGTAGAGGTGCAGTAGAAACGTGCGAATCGATCGACGGAAAAGACGACTCTGTAGCAATGGGTAGAGGGATCTTAGTAGTGGGCTCGATAATGACAGTAGGTGGGATGACCAATGGCTTTAAAGGTTGAGTCGTAACAGTAGTAGCATCCACCACTAGTGCAATACCAAAAGATCCTCTAATCAATGGAACAACTCTATCCACATCATCAATAACAGGCACGGTACCTGATGATTGTCCTATCTCGAAAATCGATGGAGGAACAGAATCATCGTCATCGATCCAACCGTTGCTAGTAAAAGCATAACGGGTGTCAACCTGACTAGCGAACGCAGTAGAGCCGACATAGAGAGACGAAGTGAATCCGGCCATATCTACAATCTGTGGCGTAGTGAAGGGTATCTCTGGCAGGACTAATCTAGTTGAAGTCTCGAATTCAGGCTCGCTACTTGAATCATGAATCTCGATGACCTCGTGCTCATGCGACATCTATGACATATACAACCGTACAAAGTAAGTGTATGTTCAAATGAAAAATAACACATAAGGCCCAAATAAACAGATTAACACGTATGCACATAAACACGCAATGGTATTCATATGTAATCAAAATCCACGTTTATTTAAAATTACTAGCTTCGCGAATTTTGGACTTTAATCTCGAAATTCTTTGGTTGAAGTCTAGAGATTTTCCCAGAAAACTTCTAGTTCGCTAACAACCATTGGCTCTGATACCAACTTCTGTCACACCTCAAAAACGTCGCAGCGGAAATATAAAACGTAGTGGTGACGTAAGTTGGTGCCCATAAATATCTTGCTGAACGATGCATAGTTAATGTTGGACATTCAACTTAATTAAAACATATATTTTGAAAACTTAAAGTTTAAGAAGTACATCACAACCATAACATAGTTAAGTTGTCTTGTCCTTATGGATCCTATTACATAGGTCCCAAAAGTTTTAAAAGTTGTCCAAAACATTTATTAAACAAAACATGCATCAACAACCACAAGATACACCATAATTCCCGAAGTCGAACGCAAGTACCTGAAGAACACGTTAAAATCAAGTGTAAACACAAAGGAGGGTGAGTTCACATATCCAAATTATAAATAATATAAACCAAGGAAAACTTTCTAAGTATGTGTTTATTATAAAAACATCCATATAATTTATGAAAATTAATTAAGGAAATCCGAGGGTCAGCCGTCGCAAGCGTTTCCCAAAACCTTCAACCAAAAGCATCTTCCCAAATTTACATATTAAATTGATTGCATCACATGTTCGGATTCATAAGTTTGCAAGACATTACAAACTATATATTAATAATGAAGGTATAATCAAAGCTAGACTATAACAGAATATCAATTCGTCGTGACACGGAGCTACCGGTCACGACGGGGTGGTCAACCCGATAAATCTACCAACAATTCCACGCGTGCAATACTTAAATGATTAAATAACAACATTTGTGCATGCATCCATAACGGGCCATCTATAATGCTTGCCTTATGAACAATATATATATCATATCCCCACCGAGACATAAGCCTATATCCGATACTTATTCTCTTAAGATCAAGCAAATTCGCCCTAACTTTATATTTAAGCAATTTTCAATCTACACGGTCATTTTCTCCCAAACACCGTAATAATCCCCGTTTCTCCCCGAAACATATTTATTCAACAAAACCGTTTCTACCCGAAACATATTTATCTCGTCAAAACCATATATTTTCAACGAAAATATACATTTAATATAAAAAAATATGTTTTATTCAAAAACATCTTTAATCCTTTTAAGGCGTGTTCTTCCCCCAAAACATGTACAAAACAGTAAAAAGAGGGGGTTTTAGTGACACTCACCTTTGGGTGCGTATTATAATAGGGCAATCCCACAAATTGATTCTACACTTCCTAATATACGTAGGAACGATTTATCAATCAATATTTCACAAAATTCCTAAGTTTCTCCAAATCTTAGAATTTTCACATAACTTTGAGATTTTCTCGAAAAGTCATTATTTTTTTATTATGTTGGCATATTAATATATATATATATATGTATGTGTGTGTGTGTTCATATATATATATATATATATATATTAAGATTTTGCGATTTGAACGATTTTATTGGTGACGCTTATTATGTTATATCCATTAACACTCCCATTTATAAGTAATATATCTACGATTTGCGCGTCGTAATATATATACAAAAACGTGCACATATACTTAATATCATAACTCGCGAAATCTCGTTAACTTAGACACTTTATCATTTCTAAAGCATTTATACATGAAATAACTTATCAAGTTGTAGGATCGGATTTGACTGCCAGACGATTGCAAACGACACGTACGACGTGCGGAATCCGTGTACGTGTGTGGACCGAACACAAGAACGTAATTATAATGTGTTCCTATTGATGATTTGACAAATACAAGCACCTTGAAACACTTGGAGATAGTTTATCTCTCTAGATCTCCAAAATGGCAAAAAGTCTCAAATGAAACAACTAACTCTCCTATTTATAGGGCTCTCACAAGGAGGGTTTCCTTATTTACAAAATGCCATTGCCCTATGTTTAACAACATAAAACGTAGTATTGTTCCATTTCTTTCTACGATGCGGATTGACGGAGGCGATAGACATTAGTGCACTCACAGACTCCCCCTTGGATATTGCCGCAGCCAACCTCGTAGCATCTTGTCTTTTCTCTCTCTTTGAGTCTTTATGAAGCTTTAACAATCTTCACCAACCACAGACTCCCTTTTCAAGCTTTTCTTGATTCTGCGTTCTGAATCAGCTCCCCCTTTCTGTTGACTCTTTCTTCAGGCTCCCCCTTTCGTAAAGCTTCCGTGCTTTTAGGAACGACACCTGTTTCTACAAACTCCCCCTTGGGTCAAGCTTGCCTTCAGACTCCCCCTTAGTCTTAGCTATCGGGATCGTAGTCTGGCTTAACATCTGCAAATCTCAAACTTTTGTAAGAAATATGACATTTTAAGATTGAAAACCTAGCTCTAAACATAATCTGGAGCATGTCAAATATGTGACAGTGATAGCTTTTTAGGTTTTCTAGAATTGAGAACCTGGCTCTATTGCACAAATGTAACAATATAAATTTATCCAAGATTACCCAACTCCACTCCTCTTATCAAATGACTTTATACATTTGATAGTTTAAGCAACCAAAACCTCACCGTTAATCATCCAAGTCCAATTAATGACCTTGAAGACTTCACAACTGTTTTTTAGATTTTGAACCTGTTTATTTTCAAAAACTTCAAGTTTCAAATTAATGAACTTGTTTATTTTCAGAAACATGTTCAGCATACTTAGATTTTGAAACTCAACTTCTCAGACATCGATTTTCGAAAATAAAGAAGAAACAAAATCCTTTTGTATTTTTCCGAAGCGTAAAGCAGTAAACAAATATTTATAGACGGTATTTTTGTTTGAGTTCGTGTCAGAGGATTATATTAGTTTATGATAAATCACTAGCACCGTTGAGCTATAAACACTTTAAGTTCTAAACGATTCACTTAGATTGTCCGTATACTGATCCACTTAAATTTTCACACAAAGTTCAATTGATTCGAGATACGAGATTTGGTGTTTTAGGAACTTAAATTGTTTGCGTGTCCCACCTCAGAATATACTCTCGTATCAAGATTCCCTAGATTCAGTCTTACAGGTGAATATACCATAATGATATCTGTACTCTGGGTTAGTGCGAGACCTTGAGAGCTCAGATATGAACTACCGTTCAGTCAAAGAGATGAAGGCTCGACTTTAGGTGGGTCCCACTTAGGGATCTTCTTTACAACAACACTTGATTTGTATCTTTCGATATTTTATCAATTTTTATGCTGAGGTAAGCATTAAGCACGTAAAGTATTATACAAAGTCTAGGCCATTGCTTCCGCAATATCAGAAAACCAGGTATAATACCCCAGATATCAAACAGTATAAAGAACTAGTATCTCAGAATCCGGGAATCTCTCAAACAAGATTTCAAGGGTTACCCATATATCTGAGAGATGTTCCCCACGAGATAAGTAAGTTAATGATATTTAGGTTTATATCTCGAAATCAATCTACTAAGCGTGTAAAAACCTACTGGCACATCATCGGTGAGACCGTTTATCACATTTTACTTTCCATTTCTTTAGCGTACTGTGATTGTCTACTGATGTACTATCATTTCCTCTTTTTACATAAAACTTTTTTTTGATTTTCTATTATTTTTGACTTTTTCAAATTTTCAAATGTTTTTGTATTTTCTGAAATTTGTACTCCCCCTAAAATCCAAAACATTTAAGAAAATTTGATAACCCGATGCAAATAGCTTTGTCTCGCCATCAACTTTCTGCGTCACATGCTTTGTTTCGCATAAAGTACCCCCATGATTTACCACACACTGATTTTAACAATGTTAAAACCGGTTTCAGTTGTGAAATAATCATGTTTTTTCAACCGTGAGGGTTTCGGCATATTTAATCAACACACATTTTTTTAAATTTTTTATTTTTGACAAAATTTAAAAACACAAACATATTTTTTTCATTTTTCAATTTTTGACAAAATGAAAACATATTTTTGGTTTTTAAATTTTTCAATTTTTAGGATTTTTGAAATATGGTTTATTTATGTACAGAAATGAACAAACCCCCTATTTCAGTTGCAGGGTTCCACAGTCTCCTGTGACATGCTGCTCCTTTGATCATTCTGACAATCTTCTGCTTTCTGGAGCACCTACACATTCAATATATTCAATTACTTGAACAATTTAGCCCAGGTCTGTTTGACCTAGGCATTTCAACACAAAATGAATCATTCAAAGATATAAAATCTTTGTCATTTTTCTCAAACAATTTTTCATTTTTTTACTTCATCATTGTTTATTGAATTAATTTTATGTTTTTTCATTTTCAGACATAGTTTTTTTCTTAACAGCCCAAACTTGTCCTTTTGAAATAGTTTTTTTGTAAAAATGTGAATTATGTTGAACATTTTGTTTTGGCAAATTAACTTTGGTTTTCCAAAATTGATCCGGTTTGGTCATATCAACCGATGTTCACCAACTTTGTGTTTTTCTGAATCTGGGTGTGTGAGAATTCCAGGTTTGTCTTTAATCAAACCTAGTTGGCTTTGATTTCCAAGTTCGATTTGAAGTAAACTTGTTTGTGTTGTACTCCAAGTTTGCTTTGAATCAAACCTGGTTGACCTTTATTTCACATCCTCATATTTCTGTTTCTCAACATCAACAGGCTTTGGGTTTGGACACTTACGACCAACATGTCCAATTTTATTACATTTAAAGCATGTTTTCTTTGAAACATCTTTGGCCTATTGTTGTTGTTTTTTCTGAGCATAGAACTCTTCATTAGACTGCCGTCTAAATTTGAGTTCTTTTTCTTGCTCAGAACTTGTTCCGTGAACAAAGTTCATCTTTTTCTGATAATTTGGTTGTTCAGTTCTTTTCCAATTCTGTTTCTTTTCATAACCCAAACCAGCCTTCGTGTTTTTCTTCTTGAAACTAGGTTTGTTATAAAAAGTTTTGTTACTCTTTCCAGCAAACTTTGCAATTTTGGATTTTTCAATTTCTACCAATTTGAAAACTGTGTCAATCTTTTCTGAAATCACATATGGAATCGGGACTTCAAAATCTAAGATCAATTTGTCCGATCCAATCATGGTATAAACCAATCCTTTTGAATCATCATTCGTATTTTTCTCAGATTTTGAATTTTTTAGATAACCTTCATGAAAACTACCTCCATTTTCATCCTGTGATTCAGATTTACCTGTTTCAACAGACTCTTCTTTCAAAACACTTTCAACGACCTTACCTACCACCTCTGAATCACTAGAATCATCAGATTTGGAATAGGTTACGTGTAACACCCCGTGTTTTCCAAAATGTCGAAGTCAAAGTCAAATGCTGACTGTTATTTGAATTAAAGTTATTTTAATTTCATTTTATTTTATTATTTGGAGTAAGTGTTGTATAATCAAAACTAATCGATCGGTAATCTAACCGCGAATCGACGATCGACTGTGAATAATAGGAAGTAACAATGCAATAAAGTTAATCAATCAGTAATCAAGCTAATCGAATCAATCATCGAACTCAAGTGTGGGAATTTTGGTACTTTTATACGTGTGCGTGTGCCTTACGTGTTATTTGTGCATGTTATCTTACGTCGTTATGTGTGGTGAATCAATCAAATCAAATCGAAACTCGAAGGATAATCAAACTCAATCGAAATCGGACCCAAATTGTGGTGTAAGGATGATTGTATGTTAGATATAGTAGTTGGGACTAAAAGTAATTTGAATAGAAACCCTACCATACTCAAATCATCACTCATCGAAATCGAAATACCAAAATCGTCGCAAAAATCTCAAAAAGGAACATCCTGATCGAACAGGACTGCCGATCGAACAGGCTAGTCGATCGAACATGCTGTTCGATCGAGCAGCCCATTCGGTCAGGAATCCTGGCCGATCGGTTGGGCCTTTCCTCTTTTGGAAGCCTATAAATAGGGCTGTCATTGTCATTCTTTCTACTTTTGGAAAGCTCTGACCGACCAGCCCCTTGTTCTTCACTATTTCTCCGATTTCTCTCCGATCCGGTAAGTTTTAACTCTAATTCTTGTATGATTTTGTTCATTTAATGATTCTACACATTTCTATCTTTCAAAACTTGGATTTCAACCGTGAAGTCACCAAGATCTGAGTGTTCTTGGGTGATGTCATCATGGTGTTCTTCAAGAACACCAAGTTTTGACATCATTCCACCATGATTAGCTTAGATCTAACCGATTTCCACATTAACAACCTAAAATCTACCAAAGATCTTAACATTTCACGGTGGAAAAGGATTGAAAGACGGTTTCTAACTATCTTTTAGCTCTTTTACACTCAACCGGTGAAAACGGAGCTTGAACCGACTTACAAATCATTCCAAATAAACACATGGTTCAAGATTCGGATTCTACCACAAGATTCTTCGATTTCGGGTTAAACGTTAAACCAAGGTTCCAAACCGTTCACTGACCGGACTTGGGTGACTCCTGCCCGAGCCAGTGAACCAAGTAAGGACTTAGGTTTCGTGGTTCAACTCGTTATCAACCTAACTCAAAAATCACACCAAATGACCAAAACAACCAAGTGTTAGAAGATAGGCTAACCTGGTCAGAAAATGCTAGCCGAACGGCTAGGCTGTCCGACCGGACAGCCCACCCGAACGGACTACCCAGCCGATCGACCGGGCCAGCCGATCGGCTAACACATGGACCCACAAACTCACAAAGTGTAGTATTGACAAGGTGATGTTCGATCGACTACGCCACTCGATTGAAACATTACTGCTCGAATCATGAGATACTATACTTCAACACTTAACCGTTCTTTTCGAAACATTGGAATGTCACCCGATCGAGCATGCCACCCGATCGAGTGACACCTTGCCAAATTCATAAATTTGCAAACCGATCGGTTGGACTAACCGATCGAACGGTCCGTTCGATCGACCAACTTGAAAGGTAATGCTGCAAAAACTTCAAAAGTACAAACCATCATACACAAAGACACCCTTCCTAAAGGAAGAAACAATCCACTTGAAAGGACCAGCCGATCGAGCCTGCCGGCCGATCGAATGGGAATGTTCAAACGGACTTTCAACCCAGACGAACAGCCCGTCCGATCGAACCAGCTGTCCAATCGACCGGCCCAATCGATCCATCATCACTTGTTTGCATCTCCGCGTTACTCATCGTTATACTATCGAACTATTCAGGCTAACTTCTCTCAGTGCTCCCTTCAATCCATACCAAATCACTGTGAGTATACTCGACCCCTTTTTGCTTTTAGCACTTTTGGGTGTTACGTACGTTACCTATCGAAATCACAATCAGTTACACTATACAAACTATTTGGACGCTAACCGATTGCATGTATTACGTGACTGAATGAATGCTTGTTTATTATGTTTACACATGGAATGTTGTCTACCTGCCTTAGCAACATAGTACTATAGTTTGGACTCAGCACCCGTTCACACGGGGGTTGTTAAGGACAAATTACTAGCATGGATTACGGTGGTATTCATGTATTGCGAACTGTCTCGGACAGTCAACCCGCATTCGTTGGTATCGATGGTCCCATGTCGATAATTAACATGCTTCGTTTTCCTCTGTGTACGTGCTGGTTATGCGTAAACTATTCGAACTCTATATGCTATATCAAACTTGTGTACTCACCTTTACATTGTTTGTATTGACTTTATTTTAACGTATGTGACAGGTGTTTAAGGTGTTTGCTTGCTAGGAAAGCGAGGCTAGAATAAGTTTCTAGAGGCCCCCAACAAATAGTTGTCTGAGCAGGAGTCTAGGGCTTAGCTGTCTGTAGATCTCGTCCAGACGGGTCTTAGAAACATCGAACAATATTATTTGGTTTTGTAATAATTAAATCTGAGTTGTCAGAACAGGATTTATTGACTAGGTGTTTTCTGTAATGACTTGTTATTTATTTGGGATACGGTATGGGACGTATCATTTAACTGAATTTGTATAATAGTTGTTGTGGAAACTTCTGGACAATCTGTTTCGCTCAGTGCCGCGCCCCGATGATTCCGCCATCGGTTGGGGTGTGACAGATTGGTATCAGAGCCATAGCTATAGGGAATTAGGTTAGACACGACCTAGTCCGGGTCGCTGTCTTAGAGACCTAGACTATAGCTAAGAACCAAGAGACCAAGTTTATGTGCTTATTCATTCTATTCTATCACTGCACTCGAACTCCATATCAAAGACAGCAAATTTGGACAGGACTAGGTGTGAAAACCATAAACTCCTGCCTAAGTTGTCTGTTTCATGACCATTATTTATGTGAATCTCATTATCTTTACAACAAAACGGGGAGAATTATACCAAAACCGGGCTGAAACCCGCAATTTGATGCAAATTTTCCTCAAAATTTTCTTAAAACGAGGAAGAAATTGCTAAGCTAGGGGTGAAACCCTAACCTTGGCGATTGTTCCGAGCTTTACCTCATCTCGCCGAGACATTTAACGGACTCCAACGACCTGAACTCACAAGTATGACCTAGGAAATGCGTGCATAACGCCCGAGAACTGAGGCAGAAACACGACCCCTAGAGTCGAAAGTGACGACAAGTCCACTGTGAATAGTTACATTGTTTTGGTTAGTCAATGTCTAGTAGCCGCAGACAATCTACCTCTTGATTTTATGTGTTGCCTTGCTAATTTTATATGTTTGGCCTGTTTACATGTTTAAATTTCCGCTGGATTACTCGATTTTGTTATCAATCCGCACGACTTGTATTGCTATCCTATTCCGATCCAATTTCCAGTTGACGCGATCTAGACGATGTTAATATGCTATACTACGCTATACGACTAAGATAGACGATACGATATGATGCTACTCGATATACTATACGAACGACACTCGACTTGGAAGGATAGGTTTCTGTTTTCTGACTACCTATGTGCTAAAATGCGTATGTGTTAGGAATTTTGTGCCCTACCTGCTTATGTGCTTATGTGCTTCTGTGATTATGTGAATTATGTGCATTCTGTGATTTTGTGCCTATGTGATATGTGCTACGTGATACGTGATACGGCGTGATTCTAAGCTTTAGTAATCTAAGATGTGTGAGGAGAGATTCGATCTCGTTGTGTTGAGCCCTGTGGCGATGTCTATTGCAGACCATGTCGTCATCATCCATGTCTCGCCAACTTACCCGACAGGAAAAGAGAGACCGACGTCTTGCTGCGATCATCTCCAAAACTGTGGCGAAAGCTGTCAGTGATGTGTATGAGAACGTGAGCAAATCATCCGAGGAATCTCGAGCTGACTTTCCCAAAGATTCCAACAAGACTGCTTTTAGCTTTAAGCAATTCAAAGCATGTGGGCCAAAGGAGTTCACCACCGAAGATGGCCCCACAGCCATGTTTCATTGGTTTGACTCGGTGGAAGTCACCCTCCGACAAAGCGGATGCCCTGATCACCTCCGTACTCTCAACGCTACTAGTGTCTTCCAGTCTCGTGCCTTGGACTGGTGGACCGCAGAGAGAAACAAGCGCGGGAACGATGCAGCATACGAGCTGACGTGGGAGGAACTGAAAGCAATCATGATCGACGAGTTCTGTCCTCCTCACGAACGCCAAAAGCTGGAGGATGAATTTTGGGTTATCAAGCAGAAGGAAGGAGACAACGCTGGTCTCACTGCTCGCTTCAAGCAGTTGAGCATTATCTGTCCCGACCAGGTCAAGACTCCGGATATGACCATCAAGAAATACATCAGTGCTCTTCCAGACTGTGTAGCGGATTTTGTTCACGCCTCCAAGCCCGCAACAATCGAGGAAACCTACCTGCTAGCCGCTGAGATTAACGACAAGCGGGTGAAGGCTGGTTTCTGGGATAAGCAAGCCAAGTCTCTGCATCAAGTCACAACCGCATCAACCGACAACACCCCTGCTCAAGCCTCCAAGCCTTCCAGAAGGAGGAAGAAGAACAAGAGTTGCACTGCCGCAACCAATGCTGCTCCACTCCAATTTGTACCAGCTCAACAGCAGCAACCACAGCGCGCAGCTCCAGTGATCAATGCGCCGCCAGCTAAGCGTGCATATACCGGCCCCCATCCACTCTGCCCAACGTGTTCTTATCACCATCCAGTGGGTGTGGCTTGCCGATTCTGTGCCCACTGCAACCTATACGGGCATTTCACTGCGAACTGTAGCTATGGTCCCCGTCAAGCCCAAGCTCAAGCAACTGTCACTCAGGCTCTACTCCCTGCCCCACAAGGTCAACCAGCAGCTCAAGCCCCAGCAGCCAACGTTCGGACCTACTTTGCATGTGGTGACCCTAACCACTTTGCAAACCGGTGCCCGAACAGGGTAGTCAAGCAAGAAGCTCAACAACAGCAAGCGGCTCACGCCAGAACCTTCAACATCAATGCACCTCAGGCTCAAGCTGACAACAACGTGGTCAATGGTACGTTCCTTGTGAATGGTATATATGCATCATGTTTGTTTGATACTGGAGCCAATAACTGCTTTGTGTCGTTTGAATTCGAGAAGCTTCTTAGTCGTAAGCGCTCTTATCTTTCGTCGTCATTCGAAGTTGAAGTCGCTACTGGAAGAACCATCACTGTTAATTCTGTGCTCCGTGATTGTACTCTTGAGCTCAACAATCATATCTTCCCCATCAACCTCATTCCGATGCAACTCGGAAGTTTCGATGTCATAGTAGGCATGGACTTTCTTCCTGAGAACCATGTTGAAGTTGTGTGCTTCGATAAAATGATTCGATTTGTGTTAGCCAGTGGTGATATTCTATGTGTTTATGGTGAAACTGCAACGAAAGGTCTCAAACTCATGTCATGTCTTCAAGCCAGCAAGTATCTCCGCAAGGAATACCGAGCCTTCTTGGCCAATATTGTAGTAGCGGAGGGGGGAAAGAAAAAGAAAGATGAAGTCAAAGATGTCCCAGTTGTCCGAGAGTTTCCTCAGGTGTTTCCTGATGATCTCCCTGGATTACCTCCAAGTCGTGATATCGACTTTCGAATTGACCTTATTCCTAGAGCTAACCCTGTTGCCAAAGCCCCTTACCGACTCGCTCCCTCCGAGATGCGAGAACTTTCGAACCAACTCCAGGAACTACTCAAAAAAGGCTTTATTAGCCCGAGCACTTCTCCTTGGGGCGCGCCAGTCCTTTTCGTTAAAAAGAAGGATGGGTCGTTCCGGATGTGCATCGATTATCGGGAATTGAATAAGCTAACCATCAAGAGCCGATACCCCTTGCCCAGAATCGACGATTTGTTTGACCAGCTACAAGGTGCTCAGTGCTTCTCAAAGATCGATCTACGCTCAGGATATCATCAGTTGCGGATTCAAGAGGAAGACATACCTAAAACCACTTTTCGAACCCGCTATGGCCATTACGAATTCGTTGTTATGCCTTTTGGTTTGACAAACGCACCCGCGATTTTCATGGATCTGATGAATCGCGTGTGTAAGCCCTTCCTAGACCGTTTTGTCATCGTGTTTATCGACGATGTCTTGATCTATTCCAAGTCGAGAGCCGAACATGCGCAACATCTACGCTTGGTTCTCGAGTTACTTCAAGGGAATCAACTCTACGCCAAATTCTCCAAGTGTGAATTCTGGTTGGAGGAGGTTCAATTTCTGGGTCACATCGTGAATAGTCAAGGTATACACGTTGATCCCGCGAAGATTGAAGCAGTTAAAGGTTGGATTACGCCCAAGAATCCGTCAGAAGTTCGCTCTTTTCTCGGATTAGCAGGTTATTACCGACGGTTCATCGAAGGATTCTCTAAAATCGTTGTGCCGCTTACCGCCCTTACTCACAAGGACAAGCCTTTTGTGTGGGGAACCGCGCAAGAGACTGCCTTCCAGACCCTCAAATATATGCTGTGCCATGCACCGATTCTTACACTGCCCGACGGAAGCAATGACTTTGTTGTCTATTGTGATGCTTCAAACCTTGGTCTTGGCTGTGTTCTCATGCAACGAGACAAGGTTATAGCCTACGCTTCTCGACAGCTCAAAATCCACGAGAAGAACTATACAACCCATGACCTCGAGCTAGGCGCAGTTGTCTTTGCGTTAAAGATTTGGCGACACTACCTGTATGGTACAAAGTGTACGATCTTCACCGATCACAAGAGCTTGCAACATATCTTTAATCAGAGAAAACTCAACATGCGTCAACGCCGATGGGTAGAACTCCTCAACGATTACGACTGTGAGATTCGTTATCACCCAGGCAAAGCGAATGTAGTTGCTGATGCACTCAGCAGAAAGAATTACGTGCTCAGTGTCCGGAACATCCAAGCACAGTATAACCTCGAAGCTCTCATCCGTGAAGCACAACATGCTTGCTTTAATGAGCGTACGCTGAAGAGAGAGAGAATCTGTCACGATGGAGCTCATCTCATAAGCAAAGCCAATGGGATATTCTACTATCTGGACCGAATCTGGATCCCGAAACGGACCGATTTGCGAAAGATCATCATGAATGAAGCCCACAAATCCCGATACTCCATTCATCCCGGTGCAGACAAGATGTACAAGGATCTTCGCTACATGTACTGGTGGCCTGGGATGAAACGAGATATCGCTCTATATGTTGGTAGCTGCTTAACCTGTGCAAGAGTTAAGGCTGAACATCAAAGACCTTCCGGCTTACTCGAACAACCGCCGATACCCGTATGGAAGTGGGAGAGTATAGCTATGGACTTCATAACTAAGCTTCCGACCACGCCATCAGGTCACGACAGTATTTGGGTTATAGTCGACCGTCTAACCAAGTCAGCCCACTTTCTGCCAATACGAGAAGACTATAAGGTGGCCAAACTAGCACAAATCTACACCGACGAGATCATTAAGAATCATGGTACGCCTCGAGACATCATCTCTGACCGTGATGCTCGGTTTACTTCGAGATTGTGGGAAACATTTCAAGCGGCTCTTGGTACGACGCTGAATTTGAGTACCGCATTCCATCCACAAACCGACGGACAGACTGAAAGAACGATCCGTACTCTTGAAGACATGCTCCGTGCGTGTGTTATTGATTTTGGTGGTAGTTGGAGCAAACACCTGCCATTGGTCGAGTTCTCGTACAATAATAGCTACCATTCCAGCATTCAGATGGCACCCTTCGAAGCCTTGTATGGTAGGAGATGTCGTTCGCCTATTGTATGGCACGAGATCGGTCATTCCCAATTAACCGGTCCCGAGATTCTGCAGGAAACGACCGACAAGATCCACCAAATAAGGGAAAACTTGGTAAAGGCCCGGGAAAGACAAAAGAGTTACGCCGATAACCGACGCAAGCCCCTTGAATTCGAAGTTGGTGACTACGTACTCCTAAAGGTATCACCTTGGAAGGGTGTAGTCCGATTCGGCAAGAAGGGGAAACTCGCGCCGCGATATGTTGGACCTTTTAGGATTCTGGAAAGAATTGGAAAAGTCGCCTACAGACTCGATTTACCGGAGGAACTCAGCAATGTCCACCCGACTTTCCATGTGTCAAACCTTCGGAAGTGTTTAGCGGATCACGATGCAATCATACCGCTTAACAATCTTCAGGTCAACGAAACGTTACACTTCGTGGAAAAGCCTGTCGAGATCATGGATCGCCAGACCAAGCAACTCAGACGCTCTCGCATTCCGATCGTGAAAGTCCGATGGGAAGGCAAACGAGGCGCGGAGTTCACTTGGGAACTCGAAGGAGACATGAAGGCCAAGTACCCGCAGTTGTTCAAGTAGATCTGAAGCATCAACTTGGTAAAATCACACGGCGATGTACGGCTCTCAGCCTAATTTCGGGACGAAATTCCCTAAAGGAGGGGAGGCTGTAACACCCCCTGTTTTCCAAAATGTCGAAGTCAAAGTCAAATGGTGACTGTTATTGGAATTAAAGTTATTTTAATTTCATTTTATTTTATTATGTGGAGTAAGTGTTGTATAATCAAAACTAATCGATCGGTAATCTAACCGCGAATCGACGATCGACTGTGAATAATAGGAAGTAACAATGCAATAAAGTTAATCAATCAGTAATCAAGCTAATCGAATCAATCATCGAACTCAAGTGTGGGAATTTTGGTACTTTTATACGTGTGCGTGTGCCTTACGTGTTATTTGTGCATGTTATCATACGTCGTTATGTGTGGTGAATCAATCAAATCAAATCGAAACTCGAAGGATAATCAAACTCAATCGAAATCGGACCCAAATTGTGGTGTAAGGATGATTATATGTTAGATATAGTAGTTGGGACTAAAAGTAATTTGAATAGAAACCCTACCATACTCAAATCATCACTCATCGAAATCGGAATACCAAAATCGTCGCAAAAATCTCAAAAAGGAACATCCTGATCGAACAGGACTACCGATCGAACAGGCTAGCCGATCGAACATGCTGTTCGATCGAGCAGCCCATTTGGTCAGGAATCCTGGCCGATCGGTTGGGCCTTTCCTCTTTTGGAAGCCTATAAATAGGGCTGTCATTGTCATTCTTTCTACTTTTGGAAAGCTCTGACCAACCAGCCCCTTGTTCTTCACTATTTCTCCGATTTCTCTCCGATCCGGTAAGTTTAAACTCTAATTCTTGTACGATTTTGTTCATTTAATGATTCTACACCTTTCTATCTTTCAAAACTTGGATTTCAACCGTGAAGTCACCAAGATCTGAGTGTTCTTGGGTGATGTCATCATGGTGTTCTTCAAGAACACCAAGTTTTGATATCATTCCACCATGATTAGCTTAGATCTAACCGATTTCCACATTAACAACCTAAAATCTACCAAAGATCTTAACATTTCACGGTGGAAAAGGATTGAAAGACGGTTTCTAACTATCTTTCAGCTCTTTTACACTCAACCGGTGAAAACGGAGCTTGAACCGACTTACAAATCATTCCAAATAAACACATGGTTCAAGATTCGGATTCTACCACGAGATTCTTCGATTTCGGGTTAAACGTTAAACCAAGGTTCCGAACCGTTCACTGACCGGACTTGGGTGACTCCTGCCCGAGCCAGTGAACCAAGTAAGGACTTAGGTTTCGTGGTTCAACTCGTTATCAACCTAACTCAAAAATCACACCAAATGACCAAAACAACCAAGTGTTAGAAGATAGGCTAACCTGGTCAGAAAATGCTGGCCGAACAGCTAGGCTGTCCGACCGGACAGCCCACCCGAACGGACTACCCAGCCGATCAACCGGGCCAGCCGATCGGCTAACACATGGACCCACAAACTCACAAAGTGTAGTATTGACAAGGTGATGTTCGATCGAATACGCCACTCGATTGAAACATTACTGCTCGAATGATGAGATACTATACTTCAACACTTAACCGTTCTTTTCGAAACATTGGAATGTCACCCGATCGAGCATGCCACCCGATCGAGTGACACCTTGCCAAATTCATAAAATTGCAAACCAATCGGTTGGACTAACCGATCGAACGGTCCGTTCGATCGACCAACTTGAAAGGTAATGCTGCAAAAACTTCAAAAGTACAAACCATCATACACAAACACACCCTTCCTAAAGGAAGAAACAATCCACTTGAAAGGACCAGCCGATCGAGCCTGCCGGCCGATCGAATGGGAATGTTCAAACGGACTTTCAACCCAGACGAACAGCCCGTCCGATCGAACCAGCTGTCCGATCGACCGGCCCAATCGATCCATCATCACTTGTTTGCATCTCCGCGTTACTCATCGTTATACTATCGAACTATTCAGGCTAACTTCTCTCAGTGCTCCCTTCAATCCATACCAAATCACTGTGAGTATACTCGACCCCTTTTTGCTTTTAGCACTTTTGGGTGTTACATACGTTACCTATCAAAATCATAATCAGTTACACTATACAAACTATTTGGACGCTAACCGATTGCATGTATTACGTGACTAAATGAATGCTTGTTTATTATGTTTACACATGGAATGCTGTCTACCTTCCTTAGCAACATAATACTATAGTTTGGACTCAGCACCCGTTCACACGGGCGTTGTTAAGGACAAATTACTTGCATGGATTACGGTGGTATTCATGTATTGCGAACTGTCTCGGACAGTCAACCCGCAGTCGTTGGTATCGATGGTCCCATGTCGATAATTAACATGCTTCGTTTTCCTCTGTGTACGTGCTGGTTATGCGTAAACTATTCGAACTCTATATGCTATATCAAACTTGTTTACTCACCTTTACATTGTTTGTATTGACTTTATTTCAACGTATGTGACAGGTGTTTAAGGTGTTTGCTTGCTAGGAAAGCGAGGCTAGAATAAGTTTCTAGAGGCCCCCAACAAATAGTTGTCTGAGCAGGAGTCTAGGGCTTAGCTGTCTGTAGATCTCGTCCAGACGGGTCTTAGAAACATCGAACAATATTATTTGGTTTTGTAATAATTAAATCTGAGTTGTCGGAACAGGATTTATTGACTAGGTGTTTTCTGTAATGACTTGTTATTTATTTGGGATACGGTATAGGACGTATCATTTAACTGAATTTGTATAATAGTTGTTGTGGAAACTTCTGGACAATCTGTTTCGCTCAGTGCCGCGCCCCGATGATTCCGCCATCGGTTGGGGTGTGACATTACGTCTATATTATTTGGAAATTGATCAACCATGTTGAAAGCATTTTCCACCTTCTCGTCATCATAGAATGTGAATTTTTCCTCAAACGGTGGTGGAACCTGATGATATTCAGAGCCAATTCCTTTCTTGTTTTGTTCAAAATCTTTATCATCCGGTTTTAAATTGAAAATACGTTCAAGAACATATGATGAAGCGTCATAACTATGCAACTTGTTATTATCTTGTTCTAAATTAGCTATTTTACGTTTTAGCTTAGCAACATCTTCAATATATGAATTTATAACTTGTTGTTTTACTTCATATTGTCGCTTAAGCATATCAGATGTTTTAGAACAATATTTCAATCTCGATTGGACAAGTTTAATTTGACTTTTCACATCTTTATATGATTTTTTTGTAATAGGATATGCAAGTTTTATTGAATCATACTCCTTTTTCATTTCTTGAAACAAATTTTTTTTTGCAAACACTCTTCTGTCATTGTTGAACACTTTTCTTTCAAAATTTCGTTTTCTTTTTCTAAAGCTTTACATTTTTGTGTCAGATTTCATCATTATCTTTCAAAACCATTTCATTTTCTAACATTTCTTTGCATTTATCTTTGAAAACTTTTTCAATTTTAGTAAATTCTATATCTCTTGTTTTGAATTTTTCATCTTTGTCAGTATAAGCACTGTACGTTTCCATGCATTTCTTGCACTGGTCAACATTTATATCTATGACTTTAGAAGATTCAATTGAAATATTTACCTCAGTTGTTGACACCTTGGCTTTCTCTGCAATCTGCTTCTTTCTCCTGTTGTTCCTCAGTTACAGCTTCATCAGCCTCAATCACTACAACCGATCTTTCAAGCTTCTCATCAGCCTATTTTTTCTTCTTCAAATCCTCTTCATTTTGTTGTTCTTCAGTAACAGCTTCTTCTGCTGGTTTCAGTTCTTCTTTACCAACTGCTTCTTCTTCTTCTTTTTCCACTTCCACTTTCTCTTCCTCAGCAACCTTCTTCAATTCATCCACCAGATCATCACCATTCTTCTTCATCCTCTCTTCATCTCTTTGTCTTAGACTTGCTGTCATGACATCCCTGATAATTTTATCCAGCTTTTTCACATAATCTTTATTTTTTGCGACATTTGAATAGTACTCGCCGGATAGAGGGATTACTGCAAGAACGTCGTTATACACTACTTTGCTTGGATGAACATAACACTCTCGCTTCTTGTCATACCTTCCATAATTTCTCGCTTCTCCGTATTCTTGCTCCATTTCTTGGATTCTGTAATCAACAATACATCTTTCTCTATATGTTTTCTCTTTCATAATCTCTTCTTTTGTTTTCTCTTTCACAACAGCTACAAATGCACTCTATTTTACTTCAGCCACTAAAGCAGTTTCATCATCATCATCAAGATAATCACTCCAATTAAACCCTTCATCTGCCTGAATAACTCTGTCTTTGGCATGTTCAATTTTGGGTTTGACCTGGTCACGTATCATTAATGCTTGTGATTTCTCCTTTGATGAATTTCCAGCAACCCGCTTTAGACTCTCTCCAGAAGTATGCTCATCGGTTTTATGATAAATTTCCTTTTTGTAGTAGTCATCCTTGAAAGTATTTCCATGATCAGCTACTTCCCGGTTAACACTCTCTCGTTTGAAGTGACCCTTCTTCTTGCATCAAAACATGTCACTTTTGACTTGTCGAAACTGAGCTTAGTGCTTAACATCCCTCCTAGTTCCTGCCTGCCAGTTATTTCCATGAACCGCTGAGCTCTACGAATGCAGCTAGCCAAACACCATCTAATATCAACGAGTTCCATCTCTTCCGGATCTATCTGGTCGTAATCTTCCTTTGTCAGCTCAGGATTTCCGATTCTCCCTGCTAGCAGACTTTCGTATGATTCCAGAATTGATGCCAGAAAACTCATTTGTTGTTTAGCTGCATTGTTGCTCATAGCTGGAGAATTTTTCAACTTTAAAGCAATGTTGCAGAGAATCTCATCGGGTTCTTTAGAGTTTGAAGCTGTTGAAGATGAATGATACCCTGGATTGTTGCTAGATGTGCTTTTCTGAGAATCTTTTGACTTTTCAACACTGAAGGCAGTCTTTGGTGACTCCTTGACTGACACCGAAGGTACACTGCCCCTGTAGTAAAGACCCACATTCTGTTGATACAAAGATTTGCTCATTTTGCTTTGCTTTTGTAGTTCAAGCTCATCACTCTCGATCTTTTCTATCAAAGCATCCAAAGTAATCGTATCATACAACACATCATTTTTCAAAATAAACACAAATGTTTGCCACTGATCAGCTCGTGGTAAAGCTTCAATGATTTTATCAATGATTTTCTCACGGGTTTTTGTTATTCCAAACCTATCGAGATCAATTTTATGGTGACAAAATCTTTCAATCATTTGTCTTACAGATTCACCTTTTCTACCGTCAAACAAATCAAATTCCTTTTTAAGTAATGCTATTTTATTCTTTTTGATTTATTTCCCACCCTCAGCTTTTACCCATAATGCTTCCCACACTGATTTTGATGACCCATCATGATTAAGTAATGCAAATATGTCATCTCTGATTGACTGTTGGATCAAGGCAATCATTCGTTGTTCATATGAGAAATTCTTTTTGTCTTCAACTGATAAGCTTTTAAGTGGAATTTCTTCATTTTTATCATCAACTAGCCTACTATAACCGAATTCCATGCAAAACCAACTCTCATGCACATAAGCTTTAGCCCAATTAATAAATCGTTCTTTCCACCACGTATAATCTTCAATACTGTCAAGTTTAGGTTGTTTTGAGTTAGTTCCATAAAAATTATCATGATTAATGTTTTCAGTTATAGCTTTCGAAATGCTTTTTGATGTGACAATCGATGTTTCGGAAGACTCTGACGTATAAGCCTTGTAGAACGTGTTATAAAACTCTTTAGCCATGATGTTCGATTCCTTGTTTTTCTTCTCCTTTGTTTTTCACACCTGCAAACAAACAAAGCAAACGTTTAAACAAGGATTTTTTAAATCAAATAATTAGACCACTTGAAACTGTGTGACTAGTGAACAACTTGAACTTTCTGATGTATAGACTTTGCACACAAAACGGCCCGTCAAATGAATTTTCTTTGACACTCAAATGTTCGGATGAGATAAAGTTGAAAATCAATCCGTATGGACTTGTGGGCTTGATATCACCCGGTTGAACAAAATACGTTGGGCTCCGAATGCACTTAATTGAACAAATGGGCCTGAATTACCAATCACCTGGTTGGACTAAATTGTATCAATTGTTCGGATGGGCTTGAAAGGTTGACTTGGGCCGAGTGACTTGTTTAAATGGATCCGGATAGACACTTTTGACAAACTCTTTTCGGATGAGCCCACTTAGCAAATGATCAATAACAATTCACATAAAGTGATGGACTTTAAGACTTTTGAATGGACCCAAAAATCAAACCCATGTGCACACTGAATTGTAATATCATTTTGATCATACACACTTGAAATTCCATGTGATGTCTGACAAGGAAACAAACAACCTATTATTAAAAGAATTTCACCTTTTCTTGAACCACTTAACCTGTGACTCGAATGATCTAATGCAACCACCAACACTAAAAATTTTTAAACCCGATACAATTATCACGTGATGATTTGACCACTATTTAATATATTGGAAACAATTAAACCACTTTTTTCAACATCACCAAAAGAAACTTTGATTGAATTATTAAATTGGGCCGTCAATTTGTTTTGAATCAGACTAAACTCACTTGATTATTGGACCAAACAATTTTCACTCACTGAATTTTTAGTGAATCGAGATATCAATTTGGTTTTAACTTGGGCCACAAATGTTGAATGATGACCAAAACAATCTAATTGGACCGATGATCTTTAATGATTTACTGGACCTCCAAAGATGACTAGTGGCAATGGACAAACAACTTCATATGCACACAATTAATAAATCCTGTCAATGATATTATATTAGTTATTCTAAATTGTTGATATAATTGGACCGAAAAAAAACATTAGCTTCTCTCTCTCTAGGTCACCGGAATTCGCCGGGACACTCGACGGTGGTGACAGAAGCAGATTAGCGTGTTGGGTTCTGTCGTTTCGCACGTAATCTGTGATTCTTGATTCAACCCTCCTCTCTAATCAGTCTATTGATCCACCCATTCGCCTCCTGGGTCTATCTGGTGTTCCTTGTTTCGGATCTCTCCATTTTCTTCTGTTTGTGGTTGGACGCCGGTTGTCGCTGGGTGGCTCGACGGCGGAGATTGAAACAGGTTAGCGAGCGAGGTGGTCGATTCTGGTCTCTGTGAATCAGGGTTGTACCTCTCTTTCTAACTGGTCGCTTGATCTGCCCATTCGCCTCCCGGGTCCTCCGGTGTTCCCTTCTCCGGTTGTGACGGTTCGATGGCTCTTCAGGTCATCAAGTTCTTTGTGGCAAACATTCCCGAGGGTTGCATGCCCTGGGACTTGGCGTCTAGTCTTAAGGTCTTCGGTGACGTCTCGGGTACCTATATCGCGAGGAAGAGAAACAAAGATGGATTGAAGTTTGGATTTGTCTCTTTCAAAGGAGTGTCGGACTGGAAGGAGTTGGAGAAAAGGCTTAAGGGGGCTAAGCTTGGTAAGAATTCCCTCAAGATCAATATAGCAAGGTTCGCTAAGGAAAGCGGGTCGTTCGTGTCCGATGTTTTCAGTAATGGAAACGAGCAGGTTGAGAAGAACAAAGGGAATACGGGAAACATAAAGGTGAGTGGCGGATATACCAGACCTGGGTGTTCTTACAGTATGGCTTTGAACGTTACTCCAAAACCAGAGGCAAACGTTGAGGAGATTAGGGTGGACGCTGGTGTCTCGGCGATGATAAGTAGGCACCATAGGGTTGTTGTCGCCAGAGTCCGTGACTTTGACGCTTTGGTTTTGATCAGAAAGCTCTTATTGGAAGCTGGATTTGGAGAGGTAGAGGTTCAATATGTAGGTGGTTTCAACATTCTGATCGTATTCGGCAATGTTGAGTCCGTTTTAGCTTTCCAGAATAGGGAAGAGGTGTGGAAGGATTGGTTCTCTTACATGGATATTTGGTTAGGGCAGGCTCTTGCATTCGAAAGGGTTGCGTGGCTTCGTGTGCATGGGGTTCCCTTACATCTGTTTTGTGATGAGGTTGTCAATGTCATCTGTAAGAAGTATGGCACGGTGGTGAAGCCTCCTCAGATCGGGGAGGAGGATGGCGATTTATCCATGGTCTGTGTCGGGGTTCTTGTGGGGGAAGGAAAACGGATCATCGAAGAAGTGTCGTTGAGTTGGCAAGACAAAAAATATAGGGTATGGATATCGGAAGACTTAGGTGATGGGATTCCGGATTGCATTGATCCGGATAACGATTCTGAATCTGAGCACGGAGTTTCGGTGGTGGGATTAGATATGTTCTCATCGAAGTTGAAGGCGGACCCTTCGGGTAATCGGAAGGATGAATCGTCGGAGTCAAGGAGGGAGGAAGGCGACTCGTCACTGCATGGGGAGGAGCTCTCGGCGCTGGCTCAGTTGCATGCGGAAGGTAATAGTTTGGGTTTGTTTTCGAGGAGGGGGGGATCGTGTAATATGACGAAGGATAGTCCCGAGGTTGTGGGGGCGAGTAATGAGAATAGTGGGAAACAGATCCCGGCAGTTATTCCTGGTAAGTTGGTTGAGGAGATCAAAAAGGTAGGTGGTGTGGCAACCCTCACAAAACCAGGTATCCGTACGACTTAATTAACTATTAATTGTTGCCTAATTACTGTGCTTGACTGAGTTTGCTGATAAACTGCTACTTGATTTCTGATAAATGTACATGTCTGCATCATACTTTGATTTCCGTCACTACATTACTTAATTACCGAACTTTAGTGACAAACATGATGCACAAAGGCACAGTAGCATTTGAACGGATAACCTATTGAATATGCTGATATAGCCAGCACCAGGCAAACACTGCCTCTAAAGGCCTGAATGAGCCAGAATTATTTTACTACACCCATAGTGTGTGTAGAGATACAAGGGTTGTATAATTGCGTCTCTAGGAATAAGATACAGAGATTGGATGTGCCTAAAACGTATTTTAAGCACGAAACACAGCACTTTTATTTACGCACTAGCTTCTATCTAATTAATAAAGTGCCAAAATATGAGGAATTATTCCTGACACCTTGCAGAATAAATTGTGTCGCTAAAAATATTATTTATGACGCTTAAAAGATTACTTAAGCACTTTAACGGATTACTATCCAACCGAACAACCGGACGATACCCGGAGCATAAAAATATTGCCATAAATATTATTGGCATTTTTCTGAGCCAGTTAGGATCCCTGATTACCCTAACACCCGCATTATAACGCGTTAAACAACTAACGGGGTTAATCCCTAAACCTAACCGACTTAACCAAACTAAACTCTAACTGAACAATCGAAAACGAACCGGATACCATTACCCTCTAATGGAATCGGCCAAATGGTGGGACCAAGGGAGTACATACTTTAATTATTTTATTTGATAACGCGGATATCTAGACTTAAAGACCGTTGGACGATAATGTCACACCCCGATTTCCACGTGTCACCGGTGGGCCCGGTGTGGGGTACAGTGACGTAGTTGGCATCGTCATAGACAATCAACACAATATAATAATGCACAGCGGAAGCAGAATAGATACATTTCAACTTTTAAATAAATTGCAATAATAAATATCACAGTAGTTGAAACGGATCCACAGGCGGATCAAATAAAATAAGAATATATAGTTCAACAGATATTTGTCGTCCGAGCTTGCGAGACTATAGTGGACGCTCTTAGGAAACAGCCAGCCTATTTTCGTATAGTACCTGCACTTAACCTTTTGGGAAAAATACGTTAGTTTACACTGGTAAATACAAATCGACTGACTCATTTTGAAAATGATTGAAAATTGATTTAAATGCACAAGGCATAAATATTTTTATTAACTTGGGATAATTATATAATATAAACTTGTGAACAATTTACATGCACTCGTATCTTTGGTGGCCCGGGATCTGCTGTCCGGGCTAAGAATTAAATGACACACCACATTAAAGAGTTATACACGACGAGTGTACGCCTACACCCCGTGCTCTGGTCGTGGCCATCTCGTAAGATAATGCCAAGGATATCCGGGACACGGTCAATAACCCCCCAAAGCCTTTAAGTAAGACAAGACTGTTTAAACGAAGTCGCACAAGCTATTCAAGACTGTACACCCATAAGGAGCAGGACTTGTGCGCCCGATCAAGCGGTATTTTAAATACCGTACCCCAAGCCCGTATAGGGAAAATAAGTCAAAATGTATTTACCTGAGCAAGTATAAGTCACAAATGATAAGTGTTGGTAGCTTTTACCGGGCCTCCTAATCTGGAACAAGGTTTATAATTAACCTATTAGATTCCTAACGGCCTTTTATTTAAGCCTAAGCTTTGACCGGTTAGTTTTAAGAATGATACGGTTTACGCACGATTAAGCGAAAGACCGGATAGAATGTGATTTAGACCCGACAAGTTTGAATACTTGTATAATATGGGTATACTAAATACATTCTGGATTTTGAAATAAAAATGATATCGTTGACCCGTTTCGGTCGATTTACGCAAACTAGTTACGTAAACCGAACCGAACGCGAAAAGGGCGATACGGGTAGACCAATGATTCAAATGCAAGTTCCCTGAGATAATATGCTTAAAATATGATATTATATCAGTAAGTTATGTTCTATATTGCCCGGAATAATTTTAAACCCAATTTATGCCTTAGAAGGGCATTTTGGTCATTTAAAAGATAATAAAAGAGTAAAATTAGAAATCTGAGTTTCGGGTCTGGTTCATACAGTAAATATACCTTATTTAACATATTATAACAGTAGGGTATGACCCATATATCAAATTTATCCTTTAAAACCAAACTATGCACCGTAGGGGTATTTTAGTAATTTCACAAGGGCTAAAAGTGCCAAACTGGAAGTCTGAGTTCATATACTTATACTTACTGTTTTATTATGAAAATATGTTAAACACATCAGTAGGTATAGGTCTTATATGTTTAAAACAAGTATAACGCTCAATATGCGCTTAAAACGCTAAATATGCGATTTAAGGGCGTTTTCGGGTTTTCAAATTAAATCTGAGATTTTTATATTTCCAGAATACTTGAAATAATTTATTCATCATATAAAATCAGTAGAAAAAGGTTTCGGGTCAAAAGGATGTGTAAAACTCATTTTATGGCTAAAACGGTCAAAACCGACATAAGCCGAAATGACTAGGCGATCTAGGATCCGTTCAGCCAAAAATTAATTAAAAATCATCAAAATTCCCAGAATATTATATTACTTCTGTTGGTAAAGATTTTCGTATCAAAACGTGGCCAGAAACGGGTTCTACGCGAAAAGGACCGTTTATGTAAATTTATAATATAGTTTTACGCTAATGGCCATAACTCACAATCTGGACCACCAACTGATCCGAAATTTTCGGTGCAAGTTTATATATTAGAAATAAAGATTTCTACTCTTTCACTTTTCCAAAAATCACGTTTTATATCAAAAAGGGCAAAATAGTCAACTTTATGCATAAATCGGAAACATGCATTCGAATCGGCTAAGCATAGACTTATGACATAAAATTTCCAGAAAGTTTAACTAAAATGCCAATGGTCAAAAATGCTCTAAAATACAGATCTCACACATGCATGTACGGATCCGAACCGATAGTTTACGAAAAAGTCGTTTATTAAGACTTTCGGTTCCAATCCGGGTTTACACTAAAGATCGTCGAGTTGATCGTGGTAAAATTCATTCTTATATTCATAATAAAGCTTTCTATGAAGAACCAACAGATTGCATGTCATCTATATCATTATTCATGTCATTTTTCACAAAAATCGCTTCTGTTGACTTTTTAGAAATACGTTTGACTCGACATTTAGCATGCATGTAGTGGGAATCAGAGAGTACCCTTTTGAGGGTTTGTTTCCCATAATATTACCAACATGTATCAGGTTTCAATTCGAGAAATGACTGATTGAAATCCGTTTAATCAGAAAATCAAAGCTTATGAACAACCAGTTTGACTTTTAGCAATAATCACAACAAGAACGGATTAAAGATTGAATTGAAAGCTTACAAAGGTCCTATAGGTGCTTAGTGAACACTAGAAATCGTCCTTGATATTCAGAAATGCTCCAGAAAGCTTGAGAGAGTTCTTGAATGTAGAGAGCTCCTTGTTCACAACTTCAAGTGCCAAGAACAATGATCAAAATCTGATTTAAAGAGTGAATCAGATGTTTGTAGTAGGCTCCTGTTGAACTAGGCATGCAAGGGCACGTATTGGAGCAAATGGGAGGTGGAATGAGCTGTAAACAACTTAAATTCGGACCCAAATCAGCCCCAAATATGAATTTCTGTCGCTGGCAGCCCCACGCGGCCCGCTTGGGTCAGTCCAGGCGGGTCGCCTGACCCCCTGTTCAGCCAAACAACTTTCAATTTTTGGCAGAAATGGTCCCTGAGCTTGTACGCGATGTTTCGGCTACTTTTCTCGACCCGTAAACCCCCAAAGTTGGTTTCTAAGAACCTTAGGACTTTTACCAACATGGAAATGTCCTCGGAACATTTTGCGCTCAACCGAAAAGCCCTGAAATTTGACGTTGACGCTTTTAGTCCTTCAAGTACGGTTTTGGCCATAACTTTCTCATACGTTGACGAAACTTCATGAAATTTTAACCACATATTCTAGTGAGTATATTTTAGCTTCTCAAAGCTTCGGGTCTGCCAAAAGTTCACTCAGAGGTATAAATTAAACATGTTGACACTTTTGGCCCCTATAGTTTGCAATACTTCACTTTTGTGCAATTTCCGCGTCGTATGATCCATGAACCATCCGTTAAAGGTTATAAACATTATGTAGGGTTATCATAGAGCCTATTTATCCATTGTTGACACTTTGGACCCTTACGTTCCATAGTTTTTCACTGTTTGTCACTTTTAGTCCCTCTAAAGTATGTTTTCACATAACGGAACCTTATGACACGTGTCAAGACATTATTGGACGAAATTTTTCGAGGTGTTACATCCTCACCCCCTTAAAAGAAATCTCGACCCCGAGATTTATTCAAACAAATGGGGATATTTTTCTTTCATCGTGGACTCCACTTCCCACGTGTACTCGGGTCCTCTACGGGCATCCCATTTGACCTTAACAATAGGCACGTGCTTCCTTCGAAGCTTCTTTACCTGTCGATCCTCAATCGACAAAGGTTTTTCCACAAATTTTAGACTTTCGTCTATGTGTATATCTGTATGCGGTATAACCAGTGAATCGTCAGCGAAACACTTCTTCAAATTACAGATATGGAACACATTATGAATAGCACTAAGCTCTTCAGGCAAGTTTAACTTGTAAGCGACTGACCCGACACGTTCGATAATCTCGAAAGGTCCTATATATCTCGGGCTTAGCTTGCCTTTCTTTCCAAATCTCATCACACCTTTCCAGGGCGATACTTTAAGCAATACTTTTTCACCCACATCAAAGTGAAAATCTTTGCGCTTAGGATCCGCATAACTTTTCTGCCTATCCCTGGCAGCTTTCAAACGATCACGGATCTGAACGATCTTGTCTGTCGTCTCAAAGACGATATCTGGTCCAGACAACTGGACATCTCCAACTTCTGCCCAACAAATGGGCGATCTACACTTCCTACCGTATAGGGCCTCAAAAGGCGCAGCCTTTATGCTGGAATGGTAGCTATTGTTGTAGGAGAATTCAATCAGTGGTAGGTTCTTATCCCAACTACCACCTAAGTCGATCGCACATGCGCGAAGCATGTCTTCCAAAGTTTGAATAGTACGCTCACTCTGACCATCAGTCTGAGGATGATAAGCCGTACTAAAATTCAAACGAGTGCCCAACAATTGTTGGAAACTCTTCCAAAAATGCGACGTATATCTAGTATCCCTATCGGAGATAATAGATATAGGTATACCATGTAGCGCTACTATCTTATCGACGTATAATTGAGCTAACATATCTGAGCTATACGTCTCTTTGATGGGTAGAAAATGAGCTGACTTAGTCAGTCTGTCTACTATGACCCATATGGTATCATTTCCCTTTTTCGTCTTTGGCAACTTGGTGATAAAATCCATTGTCACCATTTCCCATTTCCATTTGGGAATTTCAGGTTGTTGAAGCAAACCTGACGGCTTCTGATGCTCAGCCTTGACTTGCGCACAAGTCAAACATTTGGCCACATACTCGGCCACGGACTTTTTCAAACCAATCCACCAGTAGTTTGATTTCAAATCCTGGTACATCTTATCAGCTCCAGGATGAACGGAATATTTAGAGCTGTGGGCTTCCTGGAGGATAACATCCCGAAGTCCTCCATATACTGGAACCCATATTCGTCCGTTTAGTCGTAGCATCCCATCTTTGTCGTGGGATAAATGCTCCTCAGTTACTCCCAACTTTTCTGCAGGATAGTTAGCTTCTAGCACAGCTTCCTTCTGTGCAGCTAACACCCTTTCATTCAAGTTATTTCTTATTTCAATGCGCTTGGCATTGATTCTGATCGGTTTAACCCTTTCCTTTCTACTTAAGGCGTCGGCAACCACATTTGCCTTGCCTGGATGGTATCTTATCTCACAGTCATAATCATTGAGGGTTTCCATCCATCGCCTTTGACGCATGTTCAATTCCTTCTGATTGAACAGATGCTGAAGGCTCTTGTGATCCGAATAAATTATGCACTTGGTTCCATACAAGTAATGTCTCCATAACTTCAAAGCAAATACAACTGCACCCAATTCCAAATCGTGGGTGGTGTAGTTCTTCTCATGCACTTTGAGTTGTCGAGAAGCGTAGGCAATGACTTTGCCTTTCTGCATGAGTACACAGCCCATGCCAGTATGTGATGCATCACAATATACCACAAATTCATCTATACCATCGGGCAACGTCAATACTGGCGCATTGCTCAGCTTCTGCTTCAGCATGTCAAAGGATTCCTGCTGCTTAGGGCCCCAATCAAACTTAATCTTCTTACGGGTCAATGAGGTTAGGGGCGCAGCAATCCTTGAGAAGTTCTCGATGAATCTCCTATAATACCCTGCCAATCCGAGGAAACTGCGAATCTCAGTAGGAGTCTTCGGCTCCTGCCAATTCATGACTGCTTCTACTTTAGCGGGATCTACTTGGATACCACGCTCGCTTACAACATGTCCAAGGAATTGGACTTCTCGAAGCCAAAATTCACACTTCGAAAATTTGGCATAAAGCTTCTCTTGACGCAGAAGTTTGAGAATACAACGAAGGTGTTTCTCATGGTCAGCTTGGCTCTTCGAGTAGATAAGGATGTCATCAATGAAGACGATGACGAACTTATCTAAATAAGGTTTGCAGACGCGATTCATGAGATCCATGAACGCGGCTGGTGCGTTTGTGAGCCCAAACGGCATCACTAGGAACTCGTAATGTCCATAACGAGTCCTAAACGCTGTCTTGTGTACGTCTTCCTCCTTGGCCTTCAACTGATGATATCCTGACCTTAGGTCAATCTTGGAGAAATAACTTGCTCCTTGCAACTGGTCGAACAGATCGTCGATCCTGGGTAACGGATACCTATTCTTAATAGTGACCTTGTTAAGCTCACGATAATCGATGCACAGGCGCATCGAACCATCCTTCTTTTTAACGAACAAGATTGGCGCTCCCCAAGGAGACGAGCTAGGTCTAATAAAACCTTTAGCTAACAAATCATCCAACTGCGTCCTCAACTCCTTCATCTCCGTTGGTGCCAATCTGTATGGTGCTCTTGCTACAGGTGCTGCACCTGGAATAATGTCTATCCGGAACTCCACTTGTCTATCCGGTGGCAACCCGGGTAGCTCTTCAGGAAATACTTCACGATATTCCGAGATAACAGGAATATCTTCAATCTTCGGCTTCGGCTCATCAATGGTAACTTGTGCCATATAAATGACACATCCTTTCTGCATGCACTTGGATGCTTTGAGCATGGACACTTGCTCAGGCAATCCATGCTGGGTATCTCCTTGAATAGTAAGTGACTCGCCAGACGGAGTCTTAACTATTACTTGCTTTCTATTGCACAGAATCTGGGCTTGGTTACTCGACAACCAATCCATGCCTATTACAATGTCGAATCCAGCTAACTTAAAGGGAAGCAAGGATAACGGGAAAGAATGATTCCTAATGGATATAACACATCCATCTAGAACAGTTGCGGCGGTTTCTAAGGTTCCATCGGCTAATTCCACCTCATATTTCACACTTAAGGTTTTAACAGGAAGGTTCAACAGTTTACAAAACTTATCATCTACAAACGACTTATCGGCTCCTGAATCAAACAAGACTCTAGCAAAAACATCATTTACAAGAAACGTACCGGTAATGACGTTGTCATCAAGGACTGCTTCCTTAGCGTCCATTCTGAAGACTCTCGCTTTAGTCTTCTTCCCATCATCTGCTTTCTTCGCATTCTTTGGGCAGTTGGGCCGAATGTGCCCTTTCTCGTTGCAACCAAAACAGGTTGCATCCTTCATTTTCTTGCAATCCACAGCTTTATGATCTGTGGACTTGCAGATTCCACATCGTTTCTCCGAAGACTGGGATTTTGTTTCTAACCGACACCTCCCAAAGTGGTGTCTCCTACAAACCTTGCATTTGGGTTTCTCACCCGACTGATGATCACTTTTCCTAGACCCCGAACCTTTCCTGTGGTCGTTGTTCCCTCTGTCGCTTTTCAGATCTTCGTGAGGTGTCATCCTCACGTTTCCGTTTGTTCTCCTCAGTGCTCTTCATGGCTCTCAATCTTACCACATCCTGAGTGAGGGAGAGGGATAGATCTGCTACGGATCTAAATGTAGTAGGTCTTGAAGCTTTGACACTAGCCTTTATCTCCGGTGCCAGACCCCCAATAAATCGAGCAATCCTGCGCGGCTCCGGGGTCACCAAGTAAGGCACTAAACGAGACAACGTGTTGAACGTAGTAAGATACGCTTGACAATCGAGGTTCTTCATAACTAAGGATACAAAATCCGATTCGATTCGCTCGACCTCGTGCTGCGGACAGAAGTTCTCTTTAATCAGGGCCACAAACTGTTCCCATGACAAACCGTACAGTGTGGCCTTACGGGCAGCTTGTAGAAGTGACTTCCACCATGCTAACGCATCTCCCTTAAATGACTGGGACACGTACTTCACGACGTCCCTATCAGCACACCCGCTGATATCAACCACAGTATCCATCTCATCAATCCACGTCATACAATCGACGGCTCCCTTTTCCCCAGTGAAATCTCTGGGCTTGCAAGATACAAAATACTTGTACGTACAGGACCTGCTGTACGTGTCATGTTTCAGCTTAATCTCCTGCTTTGGGACGCTGCTGTGGTTGGAGGAATGATTATCATCCTCAGCTTTCTTTGGCTCACTCTTTTTAGATGGCGGCTTGCTATGAGCCTCAGAATGAGTCTTGGGCTTTGCGTGCGTTTCTGTTCGGGTCCTACTCCGAGTACCACTAGATTCCCTGAATTGCCCATCCATAGCTTTGGCAACAGCGTTATCTATCAGTGCTTGCAACTCTGCACCGGTAACGTGAATCCTTGCATTATCTGAGCGTTCCCCAGAATGACTGTTGGTCTCCTCCGATTTGGCCATTGTAGCTTTAAGCTACAATAAATGACAAGGTCTAATTTAGAACCTAACAGTATCATCGTTCTTAAACGATTTATTAACCATGGTATCAAGAACCTTAGCAGTTAATTTAATAAATTTCATTCAGGCTCTTAATAGCAATCAAGGAATGAAAATATATATATTGGCACCATAGGCCTAGTCACGTGGACAATTACTACATTATAAATTTAGATTTTTATAGGATTATAAATTGTATAATTAAACAAATAATCCTTTACTAGACAGAGAGTCATAAACCACAACTGTCACTATATGACATAGTCATAACCCGTAGGTATCAAGTCATTAATAGACTTGTATACAGATTTAATCTGTAGATAATTTATTAAAAAGGGTGGCTTGTGTGATTTTACAGATCACGCTTAGCCAGGAATGTTAACATGTTTTCAGACGTTAACAGGGAGTTGAATCTTTTCAACCAGGTTTTACCATCACAGCCAGGCCTGTTTATAAGGCATTCAAGCTAGGTTATACCTTACTAAGATCCTTATAAAATGGCAAATCAAAACAAAATTGATATTTTCCATTATTTTAATATTATATTCATGTACATAATAAAATGAGAAATTCAAATTAACTATTTCAAATTTTAAATAAAGTACCAGTACATCTTTGCCCTAAACGGGACTTTGAAATAACATGAATAACATGAATAACATGCCCGCGCAGGGGCTAAACAAATAACAACAATAACTTAAATAAAACAAACCCACGTAGGGGTAGAATAAGATAGATATACTGTGACAACTCGAACTTTAGACTTGCTTTGATGTAACGTTTGTGCACGATATGTGATTTTATAAACCCGAATGATTAATTGATTTCATGATACATGTTATGTTATATGCATTATGTGTGTATGTATGTCGTATGTTTGTGAACCGACCACACAAAGCCCTTTGGGCCACTCCTTGTTCTCGGGTCCATTAGACAACCGAGTGGGCTCGGCCCACTCCCCACTCGCAACACAAAACCGAGTTTAGGGGTTTTGTTTTACCACTTTTGCAAAATCACAAACACACACAAACCCTAGAAGCTTTGCTCTCTCTCTCGTTTACTTGGAACCCGACGGCGAACAACACTTCTCGGCTCACCCTCTCTTTGATTCCAACCGGTTAGTGTACATGGTTATTTGATTGTATATGATGATATTGTGATCTATGCGTTTACATGATGATTTTATATGATTCTTGAACATTACATGATGTAATTCGGATGATGATAGTATGGTTGATTGTGATAGAACCGGTTTACATGTGTGCTTTGTTATAAATTAAATGTTAATATGTGTTTCGGATTGTTAACATGTTCATACGGATCGGATGAAACTCGATGAAATCTGTTGTTATGCTATATGATTCGGATGTTAACTTGTGGATGTGCTAAGTTTTGGGCTAGGTAATTAGTCACGGTTACATGTTCATAGAAATAGATTATTGTTCATATGAATGCAGTTCACGTTGATTCGATGTTCTTGAATGGTTATGAATATGCATGAAAATTAAATCAACTGTTGATAAATTTCTGTGATTGATCTGATTTCGAAACTGCCTTAGATGTTTGCTAGAATCACGGAATAGTCAATGCAGGAATTATGGAAACCAGTTACACACGCGGTTGCGACTCGGCATCACTCGTTGCGAGTCGGAACCCCACTCGAGACCACGAACAACATCAGCCGAGACCACGGTTGCGAGTCCCGTTGCGACTCGTAACCAGACCATGATGAACCGAGATCACCATTACGACTCGCAACCAGCGGTTGCGACTCGTAATCTCCGGCTGTGACTCGTAACCGGGCCATGACAAACCGAAACCATTGGTTGCGACTCGAGATCTCCCGTTGCGAGTCGAGACCATCATTTACACGCACACTGTTGGGCCTTCACTGTTACGGGCCCAATCTATTGAGCCCAATGATTTGATTTATGGGCTGTTTATTAATGGACTTGAATGTGTTTGCTATTTGGGCCGATTGAGAATCTGGACTGTTTTGTTATTGGGCTGCTTATGTCTTTGGGCCGGGTATTGTTGGACTTAGACAATTGGATCACGCATGCTATGTCTTATCTGCTTACGTGCGTACATGTTTGCCATGACTATACGTGATTACTATATACGTGCTATATACGAACCTGACTCGTATAATAACCATGGTAGGACGTGAGTGACCATTTACTTGCTACTTGTACTCTCTGTGTATCTGCCGAGCAAACCAAGGTGAGTTCACACAGCCAAGGCATGGGATTCCCGGGTTGGGAATTGGGTTGGATATGTTGAATTTGGAATGATTACTCGTACTTACGCATATACCAGACTATAGACCATCGTCCTCAGGATAGTCAGGACACGTTACGTAAAGCCTACGTAACCCAGTATATTTGCCATATGTCTCCCGGGTCGGGAGGACACGTTACGTAAAGCCCACGTAACCCAATACCATTCACTGGCTTCCAGGTCGGAAGGCCACGCTGCGTAAAGCCTACGTAGCCCCCACGCGTACCACTGTCCTCGGGGAAGGGCACGTCACGTAAAGCCTACGTGACCCTGTACGTTTTCCTGTTCTCGGTAAAGAAGAACACACGGTCGGAAGTTAGTCTAGTAAGTACCGTTAATGAGAAGCCCTCATTGACCAGGATGAACATGGGAAGCCCCCACCTTTAGTACACACTAGTATGGGAAGCCCCCACTAGCTATACTTATGCATGTTATGAACTTACTTTCTGTGAACTCGCTCAACTAGTTTGTTGATTATTTGCTGCATGCCTTGCAGGACCTTAGGTACTTTATGGAGCTTGCACAAGGAAGGAGCAGGTCGTTGTGGGCAGATGGATCATGAACATTATTGAACTTATAACTTTATTTGGGTTTACTTTACATTGCTTCCGCTACTTAAAACAGTATTTGGTTTTGAAACATCAATCATGTCATGGAGACTTACGTTAATTACTTTTATATTAAATGCTATGTTTGATATGATTGATGGCTTGATCCTGGTCAGTCACGCTCCCAAGCGGTGGTATTCCGCGGGTGGATTTTGGGGGTGTGACAGATTGGTATCAGAGCCATTGGTTATAGAGAACTTGGTTTTAATATGGGAAAACGTTTTTATTAAAACCGGACTATAACCAGAACAGTGCTCTCAACGATCCACAACGACGCTTCGCTCCACGTGCAAGACTCGACATCTTAGGTAATAAGGTTTATGTTTATTGCCTGTTTGCTAGAACTGCTTAGAACCTTGCTCGCATTACGCTTAGATACACATGCTTTGATTACATGAGAACACCTATATGCCTACGCTTTTCTGTCATCGCCCTACTCGCGAACCATTCTTACGTATGCTACTTGTTACTATGAAGATCATGTCTGGACGAATCAACATGACACAAGCCCAGCTAGAGGCTCTTGTTCAAGCTCAAGTTGCTGCGGCAGTTGCAGCAGCTCAAGCAGGTAGTATATCCTGCAGTATAGGCACACACTAGGATCTTTAGATCCTACATTAACTCTCGTATTTAACTTCGTCCTATTCGTACATAATAGGTCAACACGCGCAGCAGCCAGTCTGCACTTTCAAGAACTTTATGGACTGTCGTCCAAACTCTTTCAGCGGCACAGAGGGGGCAGTGGGACTCCTCCATTGGTTTGAAAAGTTAGAATCGGTATTCGAAATGTGCGAGTGCCCTGAGGCTCGCAAGGTCAAGTTTGCCACCGGCACTTTGGAAGGAATAGCACTGACTTGGTGGAACGCCCAAGTCCAGATCTTAGGGTTGGCAGCTGCTAACGCCACCCCATGGAACGATTTCAAGGAACTCATCAAGCGTGAGTACTGTACACGTGAGGATATTCACAAGCTGGAAGACGAGCTTTATAACCTGAAAATGGTTGGATCGGAAATCGAGGCATATACTAAACGGTCTAATGAACTGGCCGTTCTGTGTCCTACTATGGTGGATCCTCCATACAAGCGCATTGAGTTGTATCTCAAGGGATTGGCGCCAGAAATTCAGAGCCACGTGACGTCGGCTAACCTCGAAAACATCCAGGAAATCCAGCGCCTTGCTCACCGTATCACCGATCAGGCAGTTGATCAGAATAAACTGCCCAAGCGTGTTAACGCTACTGCTAACGTCACCACCTCAGTTACTCCTGCTACATCTGGTGACAGTAAAAGAAAATGGGATGGAGATTCTAGTAAAGGTTCAGCGACCGTTCAGCCACAAGCTCAGCAACAGAAAATCGACCACTATCAGAGTCCCAGTCAGCAATCCTCTGGTGGTCACAGACAGAGGAGATATCAGGGTAGTCAACCCAGGTGCCACAACTGCAACAGGCATCACCACGGCCCATGTAACAAGGGTCGCTGTCAAAGGTGTCTTAAGATGGGGCACGAGGCCAAAGACTGCAGGAGCCCTCGTCCTGCGAATCAGAATCAGCAGCCTCAGCAACCAGCTCCACAGAACCAGCAGCAGCAACAGCAGCCACAGCGTGGAAACCGGGGATGTTTCCAGTGTGGGGCTGAAGGTCACTTCAAACGCGATTGCCCTCAGTTGAACCAGAATCGCAACAACAATAACCAGGACAACGGCAACAACAACGGCGGAAACAACAACAACAACAACGGCAATGAAGCTCGTGGTCGTGCATTCGTGCTAGGTCGAGGTGACGCAGTGAACGATCCCAACGTTGTTATGGGTAAGTTTCTCCTCGACAATATTTACGTTACTGTTTTATTTGATTCGGGTGCGGATACAAGCTATATGTCTGTGAAAATGTGTCAACTGCTAAAACGTGCACCAACACTTTTACCCACCAAACATGTAGTAGAGTTAGCTAACGGTAAAAGTCTAGAAGCCACGCACGTAGTTCAGGGTTGTAATCTTATCCTAGCTGGTCAAGCCTTCTCCATTGATCTCATTCCCATAGTTTTGGGTAGCTTCGACGTCGTGATTGGGATGGATTGGCTTTCCCAACACCAGGCAGAAATCTTATGCAGCGAAAAGGTTATTCGCATTCCTCGTTCTGGTCAGGAACCTCTAGAAGTTCAAGGCGACAAGAGTGGTGCAGTGGTGGGCATCATCTCTTTCTTGAAGGCTCAGAAATGCTTACGTAAGGGTCACACAGCCATTTTGGCTCTTGTTACAGACGCCTCAGCAAAGGAAAAGAAATTGGAAGACATTCCAGTTGTACGTGATTACCCTCAGGTGTTTCCTGAAGACTTACCAGGCTTACCGCCTCATCGTCAGGTTGAATTTCAGATCGAGCTCGCTCCAGGAGCAGCACCCATAGCTCGCGCACCATATCGTCTAGCTCCATCGGAATTGGAGGAATTGTCAAAGCAACTGCAGGAACTCTTGGAAAAGGGTTTCATTCGTCCAAGCTCTTCGCCTTGGGGAGCTCCAGTACTTTTCGTGAAGAAGAAAGACGGTACGTTCAGGATGTGCATCGACTACCGTGAACTCAACAAGGTGACGGTGAAGAACCGTTATCCTCTTCCACGCATAGACGACTTATTCGACCAATTGCAAGGGTCGTGTTACTACTCGAAGATAGACTTGAGGTCTGGGTACCATCAGTTGAGAGTCCGGGATGAGGACGTCTCCAAGACAGCCTTCAGAACTCGTTACGGTCACTACGAGTTTCTCGTCATGCCATTCGGGTTAACGAACGCGCCTGCGGTATTTATGGATCTTATGAACAGGGTGTGCAAACCCTATCTCGACAAGTTCGTCATTGTGTTCATCGACGACATCCTGATTTACTCCAAGAGTCAGGAGGAGCACGAGCAGCATCTTCGCCTTATTTTGGAACTCCTTCGGAAGGAACAGTTGTACGCCAAGCTTTCTAAATGCGACTTCTGGCTTCGTGAAGTCCACTTCTTAGGCCACGTGGTAAACAAGGATGGGATCCATGTCGATCCATCCAAGGTAGATTCGATCAGGAACTGGCCTGCACCGCGTACGCCAACGGAAATACGCCAATTCTTGGGTCTGGCAGGTTACTACAGACGGTTTATTAGAGACTTCTCGAAGATTGCTCAGCCGCTTACGCTACTGACACAGAATGGTGTTACCTATCGCTGGGGAGAGCCCCAGGAGACTGCTTTTCAGCACCTAAAGGATAGACTTTGCAGTGCACCTATCCTCTCATTGCCAGAGGGCACAGATGACTTCGTGGTTTATTGTGATGCATCCATTCGGGGACTTGGATGTGTGTTAATGCAGCGCGACAAGGTTATCGCTTACGCCTCTCGTCAACTCAAGATTCATGAACGCAACTACACGACGCACGATTTAGAGCTGGGAGCTGTTGTTTTCGCGCTTAAGATATGGCGACACTACCTGTACGGTACCAGGTGCACGATTTACACCGATCACAGGAGTCTCGAGCATATCCTTAAGCAGAAGGATTTGAACATGCGTCAACGGCGATGGGTCGAATTACTAAACGATTATGAATGCGCTATCAAGTATCATCCAGGCAAAGCCAATGTGGTGGCTGATGCCCTTAGTCGAAAGGACACTTTACCGAAGCGCGTGCGAGCACTACAGCTTACGATTCAGTCTAGCCTTCCTACACAGATACGAGATGCTCAGGTAGAAGCATTGAAGCCCGAAAATGTCAAGGCTGAAGCCTTACGCGGCTCACGACAACGAATGGAACAGAAGGCAGACGGCGCCTACTATGTAACGGGCCGTATTTGGGTCCCTCTTTATGGCGGTCTACGCGAACTTGTGATGGATGAAGCACACAAGTCTCGCTACTCGGTACATCCAGGGTCGGATAAAATGTACCACGATATTAGCACTACTTATTGGTGGCCTAGTATGAAGGCACATATCGCTACGTACGTTGGAAAGTGCTTGACTTGTGCGAGAGTCAAGGTCGAATATCAAAAACCAGCTGGCCTACTGCAGCAGCCTAAAATACCGCAATGGAAATGGGAGGAAATTTCCATGGATTTTGTTACGGGTTTACCTAGATCCCAGCGTGGGAATGATACTATATGGGTGATCGTGGATCGACTCACTAAGTCTGCACACTTCCTACCGATTAAGGAAACGGACAAGTTCTCCACACTTGCAGACGTCTATCTTAAAGAAGTTGTTTCGAGGCACGGGGTGCCCACATCTATCATTTCGGATCGCGACGCACGATTCACATCAGAACTATGGCAAGCGATGCATAAATCCTTTGGCTCACGACTAGACATGAGCACAGCATACCACCCTCAGACGGATGGGCAGTCTGAGCGAACGATTCAAACGCTTGAAGACATGCTTCGGGCATGCGTTATCGACTTCGGCAACGGCTGGGAAAAGCACCTCCCTTTGGTGGAGTTTTCTTACAATAACAGTTATCACACCAGCATTCAAGCCGCTCCATTCGAGGCATTGTACGGGCGTAAATGCCGGTCACCTCTCTGTTGGGCAGAGGTGGGGGATAGTCAGATTACGGGTCCAGAGATTGTAGTGGACGCCACGGAAAAGATAGCACAGATACGACAACGCATGGCGGCGGCACGCGACCGTCAGAAAGCCTACGCGGACAAGCGTAGAAAGCCATTGGAATTCGAGGTCGGGGACCGGGTTTTATTGAAAGTTTCACCCTGGAAGGGTGTGGTTCGTTTTGGCAAACGGGGCAAACTGAATCCGCGATACGTCGGACCATTCGAAATCATAGAAAAGATTGGCAAAGTAGCCTACAAGTTGAAACTACCAGCTGAACTCGGGGCAGTTCACAATGTTTTTCACGTGTCGAACTTAAAGAAGTGCTTATCAGATGAAAACCTCATCATTCCTTTTAAGGAAATCACTATCGACGAGCGGTTGCAGTTCGTCGAGGAACCAGTTGAAATCACGGACCGGGATGTGAAGGTCCTCAAACACAAGAGAATCCCTCTTGTTCGAGTTCGTTGGAACTCCAAACGTGGTCCAGAGTACACCTGGGAACGCGAAGACAGGATGACGGAAAAGTACCCCCAGTTATTCGGGAACCAGGCAACCACTACTGAGGCTGAAGCTACTACTTCGGAATTTCGGGACGAAATTCCAGATCAACGGGGGGAGGATGTGACACCCCAGGAAAATCAGTGAACAGTACAGTTTACCTAGCTTCCTCAGTGAGTGCATACCAAATTTCGGGACGAAATTTCCAATTAGTTGGGGATAATGTGACAACTCGAACTTTAGACTTGCTTTGATGTAACGTTTGTGCACGATATGTGATTTTATAAACCCGAATGATTAATTGATTTCATGATACATGTTATGTTATATGCATTATGTGTGTATGTATGTCGTATGTTTGTGAACCGACCACACAAAGCCCTTTGGGCCACTCCTTGTTCTCGGGTCCATTAGACAACCGAGTGGGCTCGGCCCACTCCCCACTCGCAACACAAAACCGAGTTTAGGGGTTTTGTTTTACCACTTTTGCAAAATCACAAACACACACAAACCCTAGAAGCTTTGCTCTCTCTCTCGTTTACTTGGAACCCGACGGCGAACAACACTTCTCGGCTCACCCTCTCTTTGATTCCAACCGGTTAGTGTACATGGTTATTTGATTGTATATGATGATATTGTGATCTATGCGTTTACATGATGATTTTATATGATTCTTGAACATTACATGATGTAATTCGGATGATGATAGTATGGTTGATTGTGATAGAACCGGTTTACATGTGTGCTTTGTTATAAATTAAATGTTAATATGTGTTTCGGATTGTTAACATGTTCATACGGATCGGATGAAACTCGATGAAATCTGTTGTTATGCTATATGATTCGGATGTTAACTTGTGGATGTGCTAAGTTTTGGGCTAGGTAATTAGTCACGGTTACATGTTCATAGAAATAGATTATTGTTCATATGAATGCAGTTCACGTTGATTCGATGTTCTTGAATGGTTATGAATATGCATGAAAATTAAATCAACTGTTGATAAATTTCTGTGATTGATCTGATTTCGAAACTGCCTTAGATGTTTGCTAGAATCACGGAATAGTCAATGCAGGAATTATGGAAACCAGTTACACACGCGGTTGCGACTCGGCATCACTCGTTGCGAGTCGGAACCCCACTCGAGACCACGAACAACATCAGCCGAGACCACGGTTGCGAGTCCCGTTGCGACTCGTAACCAGACCATGATGAACCGAGATCACCATTACGACTCGCAACCAGCGGTTGCGACTCGTAATCTCCGGCTGTGACTCGTAACCGGGCCATGACAAACCGAAACCATTGGTTGCGACTCGAGATCTCCCGTTGCGAGTCGAGACCATCATTTACACGCACACTGTTGGGCCTTCACTGTTACGGGCCCAATCTATTGAGCCCAATGATTTGATTTATGGGCTGTTTATTAATGGACTTGAATGTGTTTGCTATTTGGGCCGATTGAGAATCTGGACTGTTTTGTTATTGGGCTGCTTATGTCTTTGGGCCGGGTATTGTTGGACTTAGACAATTGGATCACGCATGCTATGTCTTATCTGCTTACGTGCGTACATGTTTGCCATGACTATACGTGATTACTATATACGTGCTATATACGAACCTGACTCGTATAATAACCATGGTAGGACGTGAGTGACCATTTACTTGCTACTTGTACTCTCTGTGTATCTGCCGAGCAAACCAAGGTGAGTTCACACAGCCAAGGCATGGGATTCCCGGGTTGGGAATTGGGTTGGATATGTTGAATTTGGAATGATTACTCGTACTTACGCATATACCAGACTATAGACCATCGTCCTCAGGATAGTCAGGACACGTTACGTAAAGCCTACGTAACCCAGTATATTTGCCATATGTCTCCCGGGTCGGGAGGACACGTTACGTAAAGCCCACGTAACCCAATACCATTCACTGGCTTCCAGGTCGGAAGGCCACGCTGCGTAAAGCCTACGTAGCCCCCACGCGTACCACTGTCCTCGGGGAAGGGCACGTCACGTAAAGCCTACGTGACCCTGTACGTTTTCCTGTTCTCGGTAAAGAAGAACACACGGTCGGAAGTTAGTCTAGTAAGTACCGTTAATGAGAAGCCCTCATTGACCAGGATGAACATGGGAAGCCCCCACCTTTAGTACACACTAGTATGGGAAGCCCCCACTAGCTATACTTATGCATGTTATGAACTTACTTTCTGTGAACTCGCTCAACTAGTTTGTTGATTATTTGCTGCATGCCTTGCAGGACCTTAGGTACTTTATGGAGCTTGCACAAGGAAGGAGCAGGTCGTTGTGGGCAGATGGATCATGAACATTATTGAACTTATAACTTTATTTGGGTTTACTTTACATTGCTTCCGCTACTTAAAACAGTATTTGGTTTTGAAACATCAATCATGTCATGGAGACTTACGTTAATTACTTTTATATTAAATGCTATGTTTGATATGATTGATGGCTTGATCCTGGTCAGTCACGCTCCCAAGCGGTGGTATTCCGCGGGTGGATTTTGGGGGTGTGACATATACCCACGCAGGGGTAGAGTACAAGGATGGATGTCCACGCAGGGACATGAGTACATGAGACAAAAATCGAAGGATTCAATGATCCCTCTTGCTCTTACCCTTGAGCAAATCAAACACCTTCTTGAACATGCCACTGGTGCGACGGCGATCAGCTCGCATCTCGTGTTGAAACTCACGTCGCATGCTATCAATCCCATGCAGAATTTGCTGAACCTGCGGCGGCGACATCATAGGCGCCGGTGGCGGTGGCTGGTACTGCTGCGGCTGCGGTGGCTGGTACGGCTGCGGCTGCGGCTGCGGTGGCTGCTGGTAACCCGGAGGGTAACCAAAAGTAGACTGCCCAGCGGCCCAAGTGTCTCCCGATGGACCACTAGGTGGGAGTGAGCTGTAGTTCACAGCTTGCCAATAAGGGTCTCCTGTGTAATCATAACCCTGAGGGAAAACATGCTCGAACGGGTTAAACTGAGCTGCACTAGCATAAGCCGGAATCGGCTCTCCAAAATTCTGCGGCGGCAGAGGCGGGATCGGTACTGAAGTAACCTCCGATACGGGATGCTGAGACTCCCCTGTCTCGGATTCCTCGGGAAGAGACGTGTAGCGGCTGCTACCAACATGTGGAGGGGTGCCTATGCGAATCCCTCCGCGCGTAGACATGCGCGCATTCCTCCTTGGCCTCTGAGGCGGAGGAGGTAAAACTGGTGGCGGCGGTGGTGACGGAGTGATCACGTCACGCCATAGGGCCTCAGATAGGTCCTGCGGTAGAGGCGGCTGCTTCTGAAGCTGCTGATGCTGCGAGTGGTGCTGCGAGTGCACCGGCGAAACCTGGTGAGACTGGAGCATCGGAGAGTTGTGGCTGGGGGTGTAATACCAATCATGCTGCTTAAATCTCTCCTGAAAGCTGTCCCCACCATTGTAGGGTGATCCCCTAAATGGCGACCCATCCGATATCTCAATCGGATGGTTAGGCGTACCTGATGGTGGTAGCGAGGGGTCCGTATCCTCGTCGACGTTCATCTCGTGACCACCAGAAAAGTGGTCCTCCGGTCCGAGTGGGTTATGACCCACTGGCTCATCCACAAAAGCATCAGGGTTATATAAACCCTGGTAGACTGGTGCTGGATACTGGTGCGGTGACTGATGCAAAGGTATGTAAGATCCATGCGAACCATGGGGCCCATTCTCCGAGTGGGGCCCAAACGAGTGGGGTAAAGACGGTGAAGTGCTGGCGGATACCGAGTGTCTAGCAGGCTCGGCGAAAGACCTCCAAGGGTCGTTGGCGGCTGTGTTGTGCGTGGCGGATGGAGCTCGCCTATGTGAGGGCCCTGCCTCATGGTCGTGAGACGTAGCAAATCCTCCTCGACCTCTCATTCGTGGCGGCATAGTGATCCTGTCAAAAGTCCAACAAGTTGCACAACAAATATATAAGACAAAGCAAAATAATAAAAATAAATTAAACGAAATGTTGAACATTTCCTAAGTTCTTTGTCTAGACTCGAAAATCGAGGAATGTGCAATTGTGTAACTGAGATTAAACACATTAGGATAGTGTTTAATTCACTCAGCGTTGGCTCTGATACCAACCTGTCACACCCCGATTTCCACGTGTCACCGGTGGGCCCGGTGTGGGGTACAGTGACGTAGTTGGCATCGTCATAGACAATCAACACAATATAATAATGCACAGCGGAAGCAGAATAGATACATTTCAACTTTTAAATAAATTGCAATAATAAATATCACAGTAGTTGAAACGGATCCACAGGCGGATCAAATAAAATAAGAATAAATAGTTCAACAGATATTTGTCGTCCGAGCTTGCGAGACTATAGTGGACGCTCTTAGGAAACAGCCAGCCTATTTTCGTATAGTACCTGCACTTAACCTTTTGGGAAAAATACGTCAGTTTACACTGGTAAATACAAATCGACTGACTCATTTTGAAAATGATTGAAAATTGATTTAAATGCACAAGGCATAAATATTTTTATTAACTTGGGATAATTATATAATATAAACTTGTGAACGATTTACATGCACTCGTATCTTTGGTGGCCCGGGATCTGCTGTCCGGGCTAAGAATTAAATGACACACCACATTAAAGAGTTATACACGACGAGTGTACGCCTACACCCCGTGCTCTGGTCGTGGCCATCTCGTAAGATAATGCCAAGGATATCCGGGACACGGTCAATAACCCCCCAAAGCCTTTAAGTAAGACAAGACTGTTTAAACGAAGTCGCACAAGCTATTCAAGACTGTACACCCATAAGGAGCAGGACTTGTGCGCCCGATCAAGCGGTATTTTAAATACCGTACCCCAAGCCCGTATAGGGAAAATAAGTCAAAATGTATTTACCTGAGCAAGTATAAGTCACAAATGATAAGTGTTGGTAGCTTTTACCGGGCCTCCTAATCTGGAACAAGGTTTATAATTAACCTATTAGATTCCTAACGGCCTTTTATTTAAGCCTAAGCTTTGACCGGTTAGTTTTAAGAATGATACGGTTTACGCACGATTAAGCGAAAGACCGGATAGAATGTGATTTAGACCCGACAAGTTTGAATACTTGTATAATATGGGTATACTAAATACATTCTGGATTTTGAAATAAAAATGATATCGTTGACCCGTTTCGGTCGATTTACGCAAACTAGTTACGTAAACCGAACCGAACGCGAAAAGGGCGATACGGGTAGACCAATGATTCAAATGCAAGTTCCCTGAGATAATATGCTTAAAATATGATATTATATCAGTAAGTTATGTTCTATATTGCCCGGAATAATTTTAAACCCAATTTATGCCTTAGAAGGGCATTTTGGTCATTTAAAAGATAATAAAAGAGTAAAATTAGAAATCTGAGTTTCGGGTCTGGTTCATACAGTAAATATACCTTATTTAACATATTATAACAGTAGGGTATGACCCATATATCAAATTTATCCTTTAAAACCAAACTATGCACCGTAGGGGTATTTTAGTAATTTCACAAGGGCTAAAAGTGCCAAAACTGGAAGTCTGAGTTCATATACTTATACTTACTGTTTTATTATGAAAATATGTTAAACACATCAGTAGGTATAGGTCTTATATGTTTAAAACAAGTATAACGCTCAATATGCGCTTAAAACGCTAAATATGCGATTTAAGGGCGTTTTCGGGTTTTCAAATTAAATCTGAGATTTTTATATTTCCAGAATACTTGAAATAATTTATTCATCATATAAAATCAGTAGAAAAAGGTTTCGGGTCAAAAGGATGTGTAAAACTCATTTTATGGCTAAAACGGTCAAAACCGACATAAGCCGAAATGACTAGGCGATCTAGGATCCGTTCAGCCAAAAATTAATTAAAAATCATCAAAATTCCCAGAATATTATATTACTTTTGTTGGTAAAGAGTTTCGTATCAAAACGTGGCCAGAAACGGGTTCTACGCGAAAAGGACCGTTTATGTAAATTTATAATATAGTTTTACGCCAATGGCCATAACTCACAATCTGGACCACCAACTGATCCGAAATTTTCGGTGCAAGTTTATATATTAGAAATAAAGATTTCTACTCTTTCACTTTTCCAAAAATCACGTTTTATATCAAAAAGGGCAAAATAGTCAACTTTATGCATAAATCGGAAACATGCATTCGAATCGGCTAAGCATAGACTTATGACATAAAATTTCCAGAAAGTTTAACTAAAATGCCAATGGTCAAAAATGCTCTAAAATACAGATCTCACACATGCATGTACAGATCCGAACCGATAGTTTACGAAAAAGTCGTTTATTAAGACTTTCGGTTCCAATCCGGGTTTACACTAAAGATCGTCGAGTTGATCGTGGTAAAATTCATTCTTATATTCATAATAAAGCTTTCTATGAAGAACCAACAGATTGCATGTCATCTATATCATTATTCATGTCATTTTTCACAAAAATCGCTTCTGTTGACTTTTTAGAAATAGGTTTGACTCGACATTTAGCATGCATGTAGTGGGAATCAGAGAGTACCCTTTTGAGGGTTTGTTTCCCATAATATTACCAACATGTATCAGGTTTCAATTCGAGAAATGACTGACTGAAATCCGTTTAATCAGAAAGTCAAAGCTTATGAACAACCAGTTTGACTTTTAGCAATAATCACAACAAGAACGGATTAAAGATTGAATTGAAAGCTTACAAAGGTCCTATAGGTGCTTAGTGAACACTAGAAATCGTCCTTGATATTCAGAAATGCTCCAGAAAGCTTGAGAGAGTTCTTGAATGTAGAGAGCTCCTTGTTCACAACTTCAAGTGCCAAGAACAATGATCAAAATCTGATTTAAAGAGTGAATCAGATGTTTGTAGTAGGCTCCTGTTGAACTAGGCATGCAAGGGCACGTATTGGAGCAAATGGGAGGTGGAATGAGCTGTAAACAACTTAAATTCGGACCCAAATCAGCCCCAAATACGAATTTCTGTCGCTGGCAGCCCCACGCGGCCCGCTTGGGTCAGTCCAGGCGGGTCGCCTGACCCCCTGTTCAGCCAAACAAGTTTCAATTTTTGGCAGAAATGGTCCCTGAGCTTGTACGCGATGTTTCGGCTACTTTTCTCGACCCGTAAACCCCCAAACTTGGTTTCTAAGAACCTTAGGACTTTTACCAACATGGAAATGTCCTCGGAACATTTTGCGCTCAACCGAAAAGCCCTGAAATTTGACGTTGACGCTTTTAGTCCTTCAAGTACGGTTTTGGCCATAACTTTCTCATACGTTGACGAAACTTCATGAAATTTTAACCACATATTCTAGTGAGTATATTTTAGCTTCTCAAAGCTTCGGGTCTGCCAAAAGTTCACTCAGAGGTATAAATTAAACATGTTGACACTTTTGGCCCCTATAGTTTGCAATACTTCACTTTTGTGCAATTTCCGCGTCGTATGATCCATGAACCATCCGTTAAAGGTTATAAACATTATGTAGGGTTATCATAGAGCCTATTTATCCATTGTTGACACTTTAGACCCTTACGTTCCATAGTTTTTCACTGTTTGTCACTTTTAGTCCCTCTAAAGTATGTTTTCACATAACGGAACCTTATGACACGTGTCAAGACATTATTGGACGAAATTTTTCGAGGTGTTACAGATAACGACAATTTTCTCTATATAAGCACACACCCACATGTGAGTTGTCATCCACCACCAAACCAACACCCAACCCTCTCCCTTGCCCCCTACTCTCGGCCGAGAGCTCCATCCATCCATCCATCCATTTTCGAGTTCAAGTCTCGCCATTCCAAGTGCACTCTAGTGTCGGGGATCACGTACAACGAAGCTTGGAGCAAACGGAAGCTAAAGGACCTCGTGCATTTGCTTTTATCCACGCCGTTTTCGACTAGATTCTTCCCTAGCCTCGAGCTAGAGGTATATTGTTTAAAACTCGTTTTTAATCATATCTAAAGTGGTTAAAAGAACTTTTGACGGTTAAAAGTCGGTAACCCATCATTCGAATCTAAAAAGTTTACTAAAACTTGAATAACGTTGGTTAAAAGCATATAACGCGTGTAAATGTCGTAGTATTTGAATATGTTGGTTATTATGGCCCGATCTACGATTTGGTGGCTCTTATCATCGTTTAACCCGACTTTGTCAGGATCACGTATCTTAACATAAGCTTGTTTCCAGCAGTGCGAGGGTTAAAAGGTGAAACTCCACCACACGGGAAACATGAGCTTGTGTAAAAGTGTTTTAACATGAAAAATAGTATTTAAAACGAGCTGATCTACGTATGTACAAGTGGTATATTCGTAGGACCGGGTGTCGAGAAAATCATGTTTTACAAAAGTGGATAACATGTTAATAAAAGATGATTTCTATAAACTACAAGTGTAAAAACACTTGTGAAACGAAAGATCCGACAAAATAACAATTTTTATAAAAATTGTCGGAAGTTGTAAAGAGTGATTTGTTCCAAAAACGGGGTTTTTGCAAGACTAAACTATTTTATACATAGATCCACTAAATATAACGAGATCTACACAATAGTTTTTAGAAAAATTACAAGTTCATGTAATAATGTGATTTTACATACTAGTCTACAAGTTTAATGTGTTGAAACTAGTTTGAAGTATCGGAAATTGATTTGGTTGATTTGAAGAATTGTTGAAATGATTTTGTAAAAGAAAATGATACGCTTGAAAGCGTGGCCACCTCCAGTTACAGGGGAAACTCTGGCGAAATTTTCTAAAAATATAACAATTAGGATTATTTACAAGTGTTAAACTATTTTGAGATGTTTTCAAACTATATTTCGCCATGACTTTATTTATTAAATAATCGGAGGTGGGATTTTCATAAAACTAAACGTGATAAATATTTATTCGATAAATATATTTTTCATCAACACTGTTTATGATTATTTTGTGAAAATGTATAAATATTATTTTTCGAGTAAAAAAAAGAAATAATATTTACTAACTTTGTCGAACCCAAAATAATACCAACGCCTTCACGACAAACATATAAGTTACAATGGTAATTACTATTACCGCTTAATCGCCAAAACGTAACTTACGCCTTATACGGAAATATTCACGAATGCGTATCTTGTCGACGTATTATTTTGGAAAATATTATGTAAAGAGAAAATATATTATTTTTGAGAAAAATAACTATATTTTTGGAATGAGAAATAAAATATATTAAGTGAGACTTAATGTTATAAATACACATGTATTTAAATCCCCCATCCTTGGGAAGGAAAGTAAATTACCAAGTATATACACAAAGCGGTTGTCTAACCGTTTCCTAAAAATGTAAGCTATAAAGCTAAGGCACGGCCATCCGTCTAATAGAATTAGCACATGTAGGTCGTTGCACAGCTTTCGGATATTCGGATTACTTGGTATTGAGACGCACTCACTGTGAGTTCATGTCCCCCTTTTCTCTTAACTGTTTTCAGTTTTATAAACTGCGGGGGTGAAATACATGTTACAATGATTATGATTACTTTACACATGGTATGGTTAGCGTAAGGAGGGTTACTTTTAGATCATGTGAATGGGTAGGCGTACACTTGAGGTCATTAATCCTCAGGGTAGGACCGAGGGGCAGGAGCGGTAGATCTATTTGGGTGTAGCGAGCCCAGTCCCAGGTCCAGCATAACGGACCTTGGGATGACTTTGTTCCCGACGCATAAATTTGCTAGGTTTGAGCCTTCCTACTTGCATTTACACATATCAATGGCCTTGCAAACCATTGGTGATCTCTTTTTCCTTATTTGCTACATACCAGGTTTTTGATAAAGATAAAGGTTTATTTACTCACTTTCGCATGAACTCGCTCAACATTATTGTTGATTTTTCAACTTACATGTATTTCAGGAAATTAACGATCTGGCGCGGTATGGCTTGTTTTCCGCTGCATTAGGCCCGAGGTCATCCAGGGTTCGAGACTTGTGACTCTTTCCTGGACAAGTCACAGTCTCCGAACTGTGTTTATTTTAAGTTTGTGGTTGTAATGTTTAGACAAGTTTATGGTTGTCGGGTGTTTACCCGTTAAGACAATGTTTTACTATTTTATTTTTAATGGATGATCTTGCATATTTTTAATTCATATAGCTTGTTATGATTAAGCTATGGTATTAAGAAGTCACACCAAATTAACCACGTTTCCGCAAAGCCAGGGTGTGACAGCTTGGTATCAGAGCTCTGATCATAGCGAACTAGGATTCTTTCTTGAGTCTAGACTATGATCACTAGGGCTCTCACGAAAACATTTTTCTGCATACCACTTAAGTCCAGATCCAAAACCTTTTTATAAACAAATGTTGAGCATATTTTATTTATTATTTTTAGGCTCAGTCTGGGAGGCTGAGGCTCGGTCTGGGAGGCCGAGGCTCGATCTAATGGATCGAGGTAGTTGGCTAGTGGGACTAGGGAGTCAGTCTGGGAGGCTGGGAAAGTTTGCTAGTGGGACTAGGAGTCAGTCTGGGAGGCTGGGAAAATTGGCTAGTGGGACTAGGGAGTCAGTCTGGGAGGCTGGGAAGGTTTGCTAGTGGGACTAGGGAGTCAGTCTGGGAGGCTGGGAAAGTTGGCTAGTGGGACTAGGAAGGACAGTCTGGGAGGCTGGGAGGCTAGTGGGACTAGGTGGATTATGTGACTATTATTTGGTAGCTTATGTGACTACCTGATTTACTGATTATTTGTGCATACTTGTGATTGTGTTACAGACACATGGATACATCAGATACCGGAGACTCGGATACTACTGGACCTCTACCCATGGTGTCGGATGACATTGTGTCATCGGAGCATGAGGTGCATACCTCAGATTATACGAGCACAGATGATGACGACTTCCAGCCGTTCGCTCTACCCGACGGCATTGATGAGCACGCTGATGACTCCTTGCCCTTCGCTTTACCCGAGGGTGCCTATGAGCTTATTGATGGCGATCCTGCTGAGTATCTTCCCCTTGTTGTGATTCCAGCTCCGATTCCTCTTGCTTCTTACCCAGCACACGAGCTATTACTAGACGCCGAGGCTGACGGCGACATTGATCTCTACGAGGACGAGCCTTTTGAGGACGAGGTTCCTGATGCAGCCCCTTTACCCGCTGGCGGTCTCTTGATGATTGCTGATGCCCCAGCTGGAGACTCGCCCGTCCACTCACCAGTCCCAGACTCTTTTGAGTCTGTGGCTTCTGCTCCGTCTCACGAGGTGAGCATTCAGCATTTTGTTCATGACTCGGACCCTGACCAGGCGTCTTCTGCCGCCCCCATTCCGAGCCTTGTATTTGAGCACGACGATATTGAGGATTCCGATCCCGTTTTTCCTCCAGGATTTGATCCTGACCGTGATATTGAGTATGTTCATATGGACCGGCTTGTAGAGGACCCTGTTGATCCTACTGACCCTATCGGTCCCATTGATCCAGATTTTGATTTTGATATGGCGTTTGACGACCCGGAGCCTGCCGTAGCCCCAGAGCAGGCAGCTGCTTTCGATCCTGTACATGAGCATGGCTTGGTGCATGCTGATGTTCCTGTCGATCCTGTTTTGGCTGACCCGCCAGTTGGCGATCTTCCTGTTGATGATGTTCCTTTGTTAGTTGCTGATCATGCTGTTGATCCTTTTGTTGACCCACCTTTGATTGCTGACGTCCCTGTTGACCACCATGTTGATCATGTTGATCCTATCATTGCTCCTTTTGATCCTGTACCCATTGAGCCTGAGCATGCTCTATTTGCAGAGCATATGGATCCACCCGATGAGGAGGCTCAGCACGGTTGGATACCGGCTGACGAGGATGTTCCACCGCTCCCACCACATCACACTGAGGCACATCATACTGATTTTTCATTTCAGATTCCACCGTTTGTACCTCCAGCAGGGCCTGGAGAGGGCTCTTCAGCCCACCCCTTTGGGCACATACCGATGCCTATGCCCTTCGTACCTCAGATGACACCTGTTCCATCTTCTGTTCATGTAGCACCATTCGATCCCACCAGCATGCCACTGCTTTGGACATCTTCCTCACCGATGCCACCCACTGATCCATATCATCCATTCCATATGGGACATACCATTGAGGACGTCTTGATGTCCTTTGTCCATCAGCATGATTCCCATACACAGCGACTCCAGGAGCTCGAGAGAGCTCAACTATCTTTTGGTCCATATCTTGGTCAGACATCTTCATCTTTTCAGCCTTTTCGACCATTACCTCCTGACTTTGCTGCCCGACTTACGACTATGGAGCAGCAGATTGCATCTGTTATTCGCACTCAGCAGGCGATGGAGGAGGATTGGCTTCACTTACGCCGCTTACTCTACACTCACTTCCCCCTCCTCCACCCCCATCCGCATAGGGCTCATTGGTACCATAGTGGTAGGCGATGGTGAGACGACCGCGATTGTGACTGCACAGCCTTTTGGAGACCATCTGACGATACTGATTTTTGTTGATATTTGTTGATGTACTGGATGTATGTGACACTGATGTGATATTGTTTTTGACAGGGGTGATGTAGCCCTATTTGATTTGTGATTGTATGATACAGTGACATACTGATACCCTTACCACATTATGGTCTCGATATATATAACAATCGCCGTATTCTCACCATATCTGATTCACTTGATTGCTTATTTATGTTTTGGGACATGGGATGTTGTATGTATGATATTTGCAACATGGGATGTTGGGACATGGGATGTTGTATGATATTTGCAACATGGGATGTTGGGACATGGGATGTTGTATGTATATGATATTTGTAACATGGGATGTTGGGACATGGGATGTTGTGTGTGATATTGATAACATGAGATGTTCTATATTATTATTACTATATACGTATGTTTATTATGGCCTAATCGACGTACGCATCTTTAGAAGATGGCACCAAGACGTCAACCGCAGCCGATGCCCACTACTCCTGAAGAACTACAGCAAGTTATTGCTGCCGCCATTGCTCAATACGCTGCCTCGCAAGGAGGACCAAGCGAAAGTAGCTCGAACATCAACGGCAACCAAAATCCTCCTCATGGTAACCCTAAGTCATTAAGACATACCATGGCCTAAATGGATTCCCTTAGCAGATGCTAATGCCGTTCCTATGATGTAATGTATGTGCAGGGTGCACCTACAAACAATTTTTGGACTGTAAGCCCACAAACTTCGATGGCACTAGAGGTGCTGTCCCTTTCGTTCGCTGGGCCGAGAAAACAGAGTCCGTACTTCGCATGAGCAAGTGCGCTGTGGATCAGCAAGTCACTTACATCTCAGGGCTATTTGTGGATGGAGCCCTATCCTGGTGGAATCTACAGGTCCAGACCCTTGGAGAAGTCGCAGCTTACGCACTAACCTGGACAGAGTTGAAAGAGCTTATGCGCAAGAAGTACTGTTCTCGTGCTGAAATTCAGAGGTTAGAGACCGAATTCTGGCACCTAAAGATGGAAGGTTCCAAGATAGCTGAGTATGTCCAGAGGTTCCACGATTTGTCGCACGTGGTACCCTACATGGTTACACCGGAGTTCAAGAGGATTGAACGCTTCATCTGGGGATTGGCTCCTCAGATAATCAGCATGGTGACTTCTTCCAAACCTGCAACCATCACAGAAGCCATTGATCTGAGTGTAGCTCTCACCGAAGAGGCGATTCGGTTGAACAAGTTCGATGAGATTGAACCCAAGAAAAAGGAGACTCATGTGGAGTCATCTGGTGGTAATAAGCGAAAATTTTCGAGTTTCAAGCAAAGCACCGGGGCGGTGGTCAAGAAGGGAGAATCGAATGCGCCAGCTCATGATTCAGCTGGTGGTAGAAAGAAAAGCAAGGGATACATGGGTGCGCAGCCCAAGTGCAATTTATGCCAACGACATCACTCTGGTCGTTGTGGGTTGAAAGTTTGTGAAGCATGTGGAAAGGTTGGCCACCTGAAGGAGACTTGTTGGATCACTGCTGGCCGGGGAGGTCAAGGAGGAAATGGGAATAACCGTGGGGGTAATGGGAACCGCCCACAAGGAAATCGGGGAGGTGATGGAAACCGTGTTAATCATGCTAATCACGCAGGCACAGTGAACCGAAACCAGGGAAACCACCAAGCTGGAAACAATGGTGGGAACGGGCAGAGGCCCGGATGTTTTAATTGTGGAGATCAAGGGCATTACAAGAGGAATTGCCCAGAGTTAAACCAGGCACGCGGAAGAGTGTTTAACATGGAAGCCAGGGAAGCGCGCCAGGATCCCAACGTTGTCACTGGTACGTTCCCTGTAAACCAACGCTATGCATCCGTTTTGTTTGATACTGGTGCCGATTATAGCTTCGTATCGCTAGAATTTAAGAACATGCTTGGTTTAGCCGCTAGTAAGTTAGATATTCCTTACTCGATCGAATTAGCGAATGGGAAGTTAGTAGAAGCTAACGAGGTGATTCGAGGTTGCGTAATCGAATTGGGAGAGCGTGAGTTTGCTCTCGATCTATTACCAGTCCAGTTGGGAAGCTTCGACGTGGTAGTAGGGATGGATTGGTTATCGAGTAACAAGGCAGAGATAGATTGTCACGAGAAGATTATTCGTATCCCGACCGATGATGGTGAGACCATTGTTGTTCATGGGGAGAAGCGTGAGACGCCGTTAAGGATGATTAGCTGCCTGAAAGCGAGAAAGTGTTTGCAGAAAGGATGTGTTGCTTTTCTAGCACACATTGTAGATAAGAAGGCTGCTGAGCCGAAGATCGAAGACATCCCTGTCGTGAGGGAATACCCAGAAGTCTTTCAAGAAGACTTGCCTGGCTTGCCACCTCAAAGGCAAGTGGAGTTTCGCATCGACTTAGTACCAGGCGCTGCGCCTGTGGCTAAGGCACCTTATAGACTTACTCCGTCTGAGATGCAAGAACTGTCGACGCAACTTCAAGAGTTGTTAGATAAGGGTTTTATCCGACCAAGCTTCTCGCCTTGGGGAGCTCCAGTTTTGTTTTTGAAGAAGAAAGACGGCAGTTTCCGTATGTGCATCGACTACAGAGAGTTGAACAAGTTGACAATCAAGAATAGGTACCCCCTGCCAAGAATCGATGATCTATTCGATCAACTTCAAGGTTCAAGCTTTTACTCCAAGATCGATCATCGATCTGGATACCATCAGCTACGGATACAGGAGGAGAGTATCCCGAAGACAGCCTTCAGAACTCGATATGGACACTACGAGTTTCTCGTTATGCCGTTTGGTTTGACAAACGCACCTGCAGTGTTCATGGATTTGATGAACCGAGTTTGTAAGCCGTACTTGGATAAGTTTGTGATTGTATTCATCGACGACATCCTGATTTACTCGAAGACAAAGGCTGAGCATGAGCAACATCTTAGAGCCATTTTGGAACTGCTAAAGAAGGAACAGCTGTACGCCAAGTTCTCTAAGTGTGAGTTTTGGCTACGTGAGGTGCAATTCCTTGGGCACGTGGTGAATGGAAATGGAATCCACGTGGATCCAACCAAGATCGAGGCGATCAAAGATTGGGAAACGCCAAAGACGCCAACTGAGATTCGGCAATTCTTAGGTTTGGCTGGCTATTATCGAAGGTTCATCGAGAACTTTTCTAAGATCGCTCAACCGTTAACGCTCCTCACGCAGAAAGATAAGAAGTTTGATTGGGGAATCAAACAGGATGAGGCGTTTCAGACATTGAAGGATAAGCTTTGTAACGCGCCAATATTAGCTCTACCAGAAGGCACTGATGATTTCGTGGTATATTGCGACGCATCGCGTCAAGGATTGGGTTGTGTGTTGATGCAACGCCAAAAGGTTATCGCCTACGCATCACGCCAACTGAAAGTGCATGAAAAGAACTATACCACGCATGATTTGGAGCTAGGCGCAGTGGTTTTTTCCTTAAAGATCTGGAGACACTACCTTTACGGTACAAAGTGCACAATCTTTACAGATCACAAGAGCCTCCAGCATATATTCAACCAGAAGGAGTTGAATATGAGGCAAAGGCGATGGGTCGAGTTGTTGAACGATTACGACTGCGAGATCAAGTATCATCCAGGGAAGGCGAATGTGGTCGCCGATGCCCTAAGTCGTAAAGAGAGAATCAAGCCCATAAGGGTTAGGGCTATGGAAATGATTATTCAAACCGATCTTTCCTCGCGCATTCGTGCAGCACAGAAGGAAGCTCTCAAGGAGGGAAACCTTGAGGAAGAATATCTCCGTGGGATGGAGAAGATATTGGTGCCAAACAGGGAAGGAACATTGTGTTTTGGGAAAAGGATTTGGGTTCCTCTGTTTGGTGGTTTAAGAGAGATTATCTTTGATGAAGCTCACAAGTCACGGTACTCTATCCACCCTGGAGCGGATAAGATGTACCAGGATCTTAAAGATTATTATTGGTGGCCTAAGATGAAAGGCGATGTTGCTATTTACGTGAGCAAATGTTTAACTTGCGCCAAAGTTAAGGCGGAATACCAGAAGCCTTCAGGACTTCTGCAGCAACCGAAAATTCCCCAGTGGAAGTGGGAAGAAATCTCCATGGATTTTATTACGAAGTTGCCAAGGACGCCAAGAGGCCATGACACTATCTGGGTGATAGTGGATCGCTTAACAAAGTCAGCACACTTCTTGCCTATCCGCGAGAAGGATAATACAAGCAAATTGGCTGAAATCTACATGAGAGAGATTGTTACACGCCATGGAGTACCTCTCTCGATTATTTCTGATAGAGATGGGAGGTTCGTATCAAGGATATGGCAATCCTTCCAGGAAGCTTTTGGCTCCAAGCTGAATATGAGCACAACTTTTCACACGCAGACCGACGGCCAAAGTGAGCGGATGATTCAGACGTTGGAAGACATGCTGAGAGCATGTGTGATGGATTTAGGCGGTAGCTGGGATAAGCATTTACCCCTGGTTGAATTTTCGTACAACAACAGCTACCACACCAGTATTGGTGCCGCGCCGTTCGAAGCTCTATATGGGCGCAAGTGCAGGTCGCCGCTCTGTTGGTCTGACGCAGGCGATAAACAATTAGTAGGTCCCGATGTAGTTCAGGAAACTACAGATAAGATTGCGCAAATCCGAGATCGCATTAGTGCGGCTCGTGATCGTCAGAAGACCTACGCGGATCTGAAAAGGAAACCTCAGGAGTTTGAGGTTGGAGATATGGTTTTGTTGAAGGTATCACCCTGGAAGGGTGTAGCACGATTTGGGAAACGTGGGAAGTTGAATCCACGCTACATTGGTCCTTTCAAGGTTTTAGAAAGAATTGGGACCGTAGCATACAAGTTGGATCTACCTGCCGAGCTTAATAATGTTCACGATACATTTCATGTATCCAATCTGACGAGAAGTCCAACTCAAGTTAACGTTGCCATTCCTACCGACGAAATTCATATTGATGACACGCTCCACTTTGTTGAGGAACCTGTTGAGGTCACAGATTGGAAAATAAACAAGACCCGCCGGAGCAGTGTCAAACTCGTCAATGTTCGCTGGAATGCTAGACACGGTCCCGAATTCACCTGGGAACGTGAGGACCAAATGAAGGAGAAATACCCTCACTTATTTCCTGAGAACTCTACTTCTACAAGCAGAATTTAAAATTTCGGGACGAAATTTATTTAACGGGGGGAGAATGTGGCAACCCTCACAAAACCAGGTATCCGTACGACTTAATTAACTATTAATTGTTGCCTAATTACTGTGCTTGACTGAGTTTGCTGATAAACTGCTACTTGATTTCTGATAACTATACATGTCTGCATCATACTTTGATTTCCGTCACTACATTACTTAATTACCGAACTTTAGTGACAAACATGATGCACAAAGGCACAGTAGCATTTGAACGGATAACCTATTGAACATGCTGATATAGCCAGCACCAGGCAAACACTGCCTCTAAAGGCCTGAATGAGCCAGAATTATTTTACTACACCCATAGTGTGTGTAGAGATACAAGGGTTGTATAATTGCGTCTCTAGGAATAAGATACAGAGATTGGATGTGCCTAAAACGTACTTTAAGCACGAAACACAGCACTTTTATTTACGCACTAGCTTCTAGCTAATTAATAAAGTGCCAAAATATGAGGAATTATTCCTGACACCTTGCAGAATAAATTGTGTCGCTAAAAATATTATTTATGACGCTTAAAAGATTACTTAAGCACTTTAACGGATTACTATCCAACCGAACAACCGGACGATACCCGGAGCATAAAAATATTGCCATAAATATTATTGGCATTTTTCTGAGCCAGTTAGGATCCCTGATTACCCTAACACCCGCATTATAACGCGTTAAACAACTAACGGGGTTAATCCCTAAACCTAACCGACTTAACCAAACTAAACTCTAACTGAACAATCGAAAACGAACCGGATACCATTACCCTCTAATGGAATCGGCCAAATGGTGGGACCAAGGGAGTACATACTTTAATTATTTTATTTGATAACGCGGATATCTAGACTTAAAGACCGTTGGACGATAACGACAATTTTCTCTATATAAGCACACACCCCATGTGAGTTGTCATCCACCACCAAACCAACACCCAACCCTCTCCCTTGCCCCCTACTCTCGGCCGAGAGCTCCATCCATCCATCCATCCATCCATTTTTGAGTTCAAGTCTCGCCATTCCAAGTGCACTCTAGTGTCGGGGATCACGTACAACGAAGCTTGGAGCAAACGGAAGCTAAAGGACCTCGTGCATTTGCTTTTATCCACGCCGTTTTCGACTAGATTCTTCCCTAGCCTCGAGCTAGAGGTATATTGTTTAAAACTCGTTTTTAATCATATCTAAAGTGGTTAAAAGAACTTTTGACGGTTAAAAGTCGGTAACCCATCATTCGAATCTAAAAAGTTTACTAAAACTTGAATAACGTTGGTTAAAAGCATATAACGCGTGTAAATGTCGTAGTATTTGAATATGTTGGTTATTATGGCCCGATCTACGATGTGGTGGCTCTTATCATCGTTTAACCCGACTTTGTTAGGATCACGTATCTTAACATAAGCTTGTTTCCAGCAGTGCGAGGGTTAAAAGGTGAAACTCCACCACACGGGAAACATGAACTTGTGTAAAAGTGTTTTAACATGAAAAATAGTATTTAAAACGAGCTGATCTACGTATGTACAAGTGGTATATTCGTAGGACCAGGTGTCGAGAAAATCATGTTTTACAAAAGTGGATAACATGTTAATAAAAGATGATTTCTATAAACTACAAGTGTAAAAACACTTGTGAAACGAAAGATCCGACAAAATAACAATTTTTATAAAATTGTCGGAAGTTGTAAAGAGTGATTTGTTCCAAAAACGGGGTTTTTGCAAGACTAAACTATTTTATACATAGATCCACTAAATATAACGAGATCTACACAATAGTTTTTAGAAAAATTACAAGTTCATGTAATAATTTGATTTTACATACTAGTCTACAAGTTTAATGTGTTGAAACTAGTTTGAAGTATCGGAAATTGATTTGGTTGATTTGAAGAATTGTTGAAATGATTTTGTAAAAGAAAATGATACGCTTGAAAGCGTGGCCACCTCCAGTTACAGGGGAAACTCTGGCGAAATTTTCTAAAAATATAACACTTAGGATTATTTACAAGTGTTAAACTATTTTGAGATGTTTTCAAACTATATTTCGCCATGACTTTATTTATTAAATAATCGGAGGTGGGATTTTCACAAAACTAAACGTGATAAATATTTATTCGATAAATATATTTTTCATCAACACTGTTTATGATTATTTTGTGAAAATGTATAAATATTATTTTTCGAGTAAAAAAAAAAGAAATAATATTTACTAACTTTGTCGAACCCAAAATAATACCAACGCCTTCACGACAAACATATAAGTTACAATGGTAATTACTATTACCGCTTAATCGCCAAAACGTAACTTACGCCTTATACGGAAATATTCACGAATGCGTATCTTGTCGACGTATTATTTTGGAAAATATTATGTAAAGAGAAAATATATTATTTTTGAGAAAAATAACTATATTTTTGGAATGAGAAATAAAATATATTAAGTGAGACTTAATGTTATAAATACACATGTATTTAAATCCCCCATCCTTGGGAAGGAAAGTAAATTACCAAGTATATACACAAAGCGGTTGTCTAACCGTTTCCTAAAAATGTAAGCTATAAAGCTAAGGCACGGCCATCCGTCTAATAGAATTAGCACATGTAGGTCGTTGCACAGCTTTCGGATATTCGGATTACTTGGTATTGAGACGCACTCACTGTGAGTTCATGTCCCCCTTTTCTCTTAACTGTTTTCAGTTTTATAAACTGCGGGGGTGAAATACATGTTACAATGATTATGATTACTTTACACATGGTATGGTTAGCGTAAGGAGGGTTACTTTTAGATCATGTGAATGGCTAGGCGTACACTTGAGGTCATTAATCCTCAGGGTAGGACCGAGGGGCAGGAGCGGTAGATCTATTTGGGTGTAGCGAGCCCAGTCCCAGGTCCAGCATAACGGACCTTGGGATGACTTTGTTCCCGACGCATAAATTTGCTAGGTTTGAGCCTTCCTACTTGCATTTACACATATCAATGGCCTTGCAAACCATTGGTGATCTCTTTTTCCTTATTTGCTACATACCAGGTTTTTGATAAAGATAAAGGTTTATTTACTCACTTTCGCATGAACTCGCTCAACATTATTGTTGATTTTTCAACTTACATGTATTTCAGGAAATTAACGATCTGGCGCGGTATGGCTTGTTTTCCGCTGCATTAGGCCCGAGGTCATCCAGGGTTCGAGACTTGTGACTCTTTCCTGGACAAGTCACAGTCTCCGAACTGTGTTTATTTTAAGTTTGTGGTTGTAATGTTTAGACAAGTTTATGGTTGTCGGGTGTTTACCCGTTAAGACAATGTTTTACTATTTTATTTTTAATGGATGATCTTGCATATTTTTAATTCATATAGCTTGTTATGATTAAGCTATGGTATTAAGAAGTCACACCAAATTAACCACGTTTCCGCAAAGCCAGGGTGTGACAGCTTGGTATCAGAGCTCTGATCATAGCGAACTAGGATTCTTTCTTGAGTCTAGACTATGATCACTAGGGCTCTCACGAAAACATTTTTCTGCATACCACTTAAGTCCAGATCCAAAACCTTTTTATAAACAAATGTTATATTTTATTTATTATTTTTAGGCTCAGTCTGGGAGGCTGAGGCTCGGTCTGGGAGGCCGAGGCTCGATCTAATGGATCGAGGTAGTTGGCTAGTGGGACTAGGGAGTCAGTCTGGGAGGCTGGGAAAGTTTGCTAGTGGGACTAGGAGTCAGTCTGGGAGGCTGGGAAAATTGGCTAGTGGGACTAGGGAGTCAGTCTGGGAGGCTGGGAAGGTTTGCTAGTGGGACTAGGGAGTCAGTCTGGGAGGCTGGGAAAGTTGGCTAGTGGGACTAGGAAGGACAGTCTGGGAGGCTGGGAGGCTAGTGGGACTAGGTGGATTATGTGACTATTATTTGGTAGCTTATGTGACTACCTGATTTACTGATTATTTGTGCATACTTGTGATTGTGTTACAGACACATGGATACATCAGATACCGGAGACTCGGATACTACTGGACCTCTACCCATGGTGTCGGATGACATTGTGTCATCGGAGCATGAGGTGCATACCTCAGATTATACGAGCACAGATGATGACGACTTCCAGCCGTTCGCTCTACCCGACGGCATTGATGAGCACGCTGATGACTCCTTGCCCTTCGCTTTACCCGAGGGTGCCTATGAGCTTATTGATGGCGATCCTGCTGAGTATCTTCCCCTTGTTGTGATTCCAGCTCCGATTCCTCTTGCTTCTTACCCAGCACACGAGCTATTACTAGACGCCGAGGCTGACGGCGACATTGATCTCTACGAGGACGAGCCTTTTGAGGACGAGGTTCCTGATGCAGCCCCTTTACCCGCTGGCGGTCTCTTGATGATTGCTGATGCCCCAGCTGGAGACTCGCCCGTCCACTCACCAGTCCCAGACTCTTTTGAGTCTGTGGCTTCTGCTCCGTCTCACGAGGTGAGCATTCAGCATTTTGTTCATGACTCGGACCCTGACCAGGCGTCTTCTGCCGCCCCCATTCCGAGCCTTGTATTTGAGCACGACGATATTGAGGATTCCGATCCCGTTTTTCCTCCAGGATTTGATCCTGACCGTGATATTGAGTATGTTCATATGGACCAGCTTGTAGAGGACCCTGTTGATCCTGCTGACCCTATCGGTCCCATTGATCCAGACTTTGATTTTGATATGGCGTTTGACGACCCGGAGCCTGCCGTAGCCCCAGAGCAGGCAGCTGCTTTCGATCCTGTACATGAGCATGGCTTGGTGCATGCTGATGTTCCTGTCGATCCTGTTTTGGCTGACCCGCCAGTTGGCGATCTTCCTGTTGATGATGTTCCTTTGTTAGTTGCTGATCATGCTGTTGATCCTTTTGTTGACCCACCTTTGATTGCTGACGTCCCTGTTGACCACCATGTTGATCATGTTGATCCTATCATTGCTCCTTTTGATCCTGTACCCATTGAGCCTGAGCATGCTCTATTTGCAGAGCATATGGATCCACCCGATGAGGAGGCTCAGCACGGTTGGATACCGGCTGACGAGGATGTTCCACCGCTCCCACCACATCACACTGAGGCACATCATACTGATTTTTCATTTCAGATTCCACCGTTTGTACCTCCAGCAGGGCCTGGAGAGGGCTCTTCAGCCCACCCCTTTGGGCACACACCGATGCCTATGCCCTTCGTACCTCAGATGACACCTGTTCCATCTTCTGTTCATGTAGCACCATTCGATCCCACCAGCATGCCACTGCTTTGGACATCTTCCTCACCGATGCCACCCACTGATCCATATCATCCATTCCATATGGGACATACCATTGAGGACGTCTTGATGTCCTTTGTCCATCAGCATGATTCCCATACACAGCGACTCCAGGAGCTCGAGAGAGCTCAACTATCTTTTGGTCCATATCTTGGTCAGACATCTTCATCTTTTCAGCCTTTTCGACCATTACCTCCTGACTTTGCTGCCCGACTTACGACTATGGAGCAGCAGATTGCATCTGTTATTCGCACTCAGCAGGCGATGGAGGAGGATTGGCTTCACTTACGCCGCTTACTCTACACTCACTTTCCCCCTCCTCCACCCCCATCCGCATAGGGCTCATTGGTACCATAGTGGTAGGCGATGGTGAGACGACCGCGATTGTGACTGCACAGCCTTTTGGAGACCATCTGACGATACTGATTTTTGTTGATATTTGTTGATGTACTGGATGTATGTGACACTGATGTGATATTGTTTTTGACAGGGGTGATGTAGCCCTATTTGATTTGTGATTGTATGATACAGTGACATACTGATACCCTTACCACATTATGGTCTCGATATATATAACAATCGCCGTATTCTCACCATATCTGATTCACTTGATTGCTTATTTATGTTTTGGGACATGGGATGTTGTATGTATGATATTTGCAACATGGGATGTTGTATGATATTTGCAACATGGGATGTTGGGACATGGGATGTTGTATGTATATGATATTTGTAACATGGGATGTTGGGACATGGGATGTTGTGTGTGATATTGATAACATGAGATGTTCTATATTATTATTACTATATACGTATGTTTATTATGGCCTAATCGACGTACGCATCTTTAGAAGATGGCACCAAGACGTCAACCGCAGCCGATGCCCACTACTCCTGAAGAACTACAGCAAGTTATTGCTGCCGCCATTGCTCAATACGCTGCCTCGCAAGGAGGACCAAGCGGAAGTAGCTCGAACATCAACGGCAACCAAAATCCTCCTCATGGTAACCCTAAGTCATTAAGACATACCATGGCCTAAATGGATTCCCTTAGCAGATGCTAATGCCGTTCCTATGATGTAATGTATGTGCAGGGTGCACCTACAAACAATTTTTGGACTGTAAGCCCACAAACTTCGATGGCACTAGAGGTGCTGTCCCTTTCGTTCGCTGGGCCGAGAAAACAGAGTCCGTACTTCGCATGAGCAAGTGCGCTGTGGATCAGCAAGTCACTTACATCTCAGGGCTATTTGTGGATGGAGCCCTATCCTGGTGGAATCTACAGGTCCAGACCCTTGGAGAAGTCGCAGCTTACGCACTAACCTGGACAGAGTTGAAAGAGCTTATGCGCAAGAAGTACTGTTCTCGTGCTGAAATTCAGAGGTTAGAGACCGAATTCTGGCACCTAAAGATGGAAGGTTCCAAGATAGCTGAGTATGTCCAGAGGTTCCACGATTTGTCGCACGTGGTACCCTACATGGTTACACCGGAGTTCAAGAGGATTGAACGCTTCATCTGGGGATTGGCTCCTCAGATAATCAGCATGGTGACTTCTTCGAAACCTGCAACCATCACAGAAGCCATTGATCTGAGTGTGGCTCTCACCGAAGAGGCGATTCGGTTGAACAAGTTCGATGAGATTGAACCCAAGAAAAAGGAGACTCATGTGGAGTCATCTGGTGGTAATAAGCGAAAATTTTCGAGTTTCAAGCAAAGCACCGGGGCGGTGGTCAAGAAGGGAGAATCGAATGCGCCAGCTCATGATTCAGCTGGTGGTAGAAAGAAAAGCAAGGGATACATGGGTGCGCAGCCCAAGTGCAATTTATGCCAACGACATCACTCTGGTCGTTGTGGGTTGAAAGTTTGTGAAGCATGTGGAAAGGTTGGCCACCTGAAGGAGACTTGTTGGATCACTGCTGGCCGGGGAGGTCAAGGAGGAAATGGGAATAACCGTGGGGGTAATGGGAACCGCCCACAAGGAAATCGGGGAGGTGATGGAAACCGTGTTAATCATGCTAATCACGCAGGCACAGTGAACCGAAACCAGGGAAACCACCAAGCTGGAAACAATGGTGGGAACGGGCAGAGGCCCGGATGTTTTAATTGTGGAGATCAAGGGCATTACAAGAGGAATTGCCCAGAGTTAAACCAGGCACGCGGAAGAGTGTTTAACATGGAAGCCAGGGAAGCGCGCCAGGATCCCAACATTGTCACTGGTACGTTCCCTGTAAACCAACGCTATGCATCCGTTTAGTTTGATACTGGTGCCGATTATAGCTTCGTATCGCTAGAATTTAAGAACATGCTTGGTTTAGCCGCTAGTAAGTTAGATATTCCTTACTCGATCGAATTAGCGAATGGGAAGTTAGTAGAAGCTAACGAGGTGATTCGAGGTTGCGTAATCGAATTGGGAGAGCGTGAGTTTGCTCTCGATCTATTACCAGTCCAGTTGGGAAGCTTCGACGTGGTAGTAGGGATGGATTGGTTATCGAGTAACAAGGCAGAGATAGATTGTCACGAGAAGATTATTCGTATCCCGACCGATGATGGTGAGACCATTGTTGTTCATGGGGAGAAGCGTGAGACGCCGTTAAGGATGATTAGCTGCCTGAAAGCGAGAAAGTGTTTGCAGAAAGGATGTGTTGCTTTTCTAGCACACATTGTAGATAAGAAGGCTGCTGAGCCGAAGATCGAAGACATCCCTGTCGTGAGGGAATGCCCAGAAGTCTTTCAAGAAGACTTGCCTGGCTTGCCACCTCAAAGGCAAGTGGAGTTTCGCATCGACTTAGTACCAGGCGCTACGCCTGTGGCTAAGGCACCTTATAGACTTGCTCCGTCTGAGATGCAAGAACTGTCGACGCAACTTCAAGAGTTGTTAGATAAGGGTTTTATCCGACCAAGCTTCTCGCCTTGGGGAGCTCCAGTTTTGTTTGTGAAGAAGAAAGACGGCAGTTTCCGTATGTGCATCGACTACAGAGAGTTGAACAAGTTGACAATCAAGAATAGGTACCCCCTGCCAAGAATCGATGATCTATTCGATCAACTTCAAGGTTCAAGCTTTTACTCCAAGATCGATCTTCGATCTGGATACCATCAGCTACGGATACAGGAGGAGAGTATCCCGAAGACAGCCTTCAGAACTCGATATGGACACTACGAGTTTCTCGTTATGCCGTTTGGTTTGACAAACGCACCTGCAGTGTTCATGGATTTGATGAACCGAGTTTGTAAGCCGTACTTGGATAAGTTTGTGATTGTATTCATCGACGACATCCTGATTTACTCGAAGACAAAGGCTGAGCATGAGCAACATCTTAGAGCCATTTTGGAACTGCTAAAGAAGGAACAGCTGTACGCCAAGTTCTCTAAGTGTGAGTTTTGGCTACGTGAGGTGCAATTCCTTGGGCACGTGGTGAATGGAAATGGAATCCACGTGGATCCAACCAAGATCGAGGCGATCAAAGATTGGGAAACGCCAAAGACGCCAACTGAGATTCGGCAATTCTTAGGTTTGGCTGGCTATTATCGAAGGTTCATCGAGAACTTTTCTAAGATCGCTCAACCGTTAACGCTCCTCACGCAGAAAGATAAGAAGTTTGATTGGGGAATCAAACAGGATGAGGCGTTTCAGACATTGAAGGATAAGCTTTGTAACGCGCCAATATTAGCTCTACCAGAAGGCACTGATGATTTCGTGGTATATTGCGACGCATCGCGTCAAGGATTGGGTTGTGTGTTGATGCAACGCCAAAAGGTTCTCACCTACGCATCACGCCAACTGAAAGTGCATGAAAAGAACTATACCACGCATGATTTGGAGCTAGGCGCAGTGGTTTTTGCCTTAAAGATCTGGAGACACTACCTTTACGGTACAAAGTGCACAATCTTTACAGATCACAAGAGCCTCCAGCATATATTCAACCAGAAGGAGTTGAATATGAGGCAAAGGCGATGGGTCGAGTTGTTGAACGATTACGACTGCGAGATCAAGTATCATCCAGGGAAGGCGAATGTGGTCGCCGATGCCCTAAGTCGTAAAGAGAGAATCAAGCCCATAAGGGTTAGGGCTATGGAAATGATTATTCAAACCGATCTTTCCTCGCGCATTCGTGCAGCACAGAAGAAAGCTCTCAAGGAGGGAAACCTTGAGGAAGAATATCTCCGTGGGATGGAGAAGATATTGGTGCCAAACAGGGAAGGAACATTGTGTTTTGGGAAAAGGATTTGGGTTCCTCTGTTTGGTGGTTTAAGAGAGATTATCTTTGATGAAGCTCACAAGTCACGGTACTCTATCCACCCTGGAGCGGATAAGATGTACCAGGATCTTAAAGATTATTATTGGTGGCCTAAGATGAAAGGCGATGTTGCTATTTACGTGAGCAAATGTTTAACTTGCGCCAAAGTTAAGGCGGAATACCAGAAGCCTTCAGGACTTCTGCAGCAACCGAAAATTCCCCAGTGGAAGTGGGAAGAAATCTCCATGGATTTTATTACGAAGTTGCCAAGGACGCCAAGAGGCCATGACACTATCTGGGTGATAGTGGATCGCTTAACAAAGTCAGCACACTTCTTGCCTATCCGCGAGAAGGATAATACAAGCAAATTGGCTGAAATCTACATGAGAGAGATTGTTACACGCCATGGAGTACCTCTCTCGATTATTTCTGATAGAGATGGGAGGTTCGTATCAAGGATATGGCAATCCTTCCAGGAAGCTTTTGGCTCCAAGCTGAATATGAGCACAGCTTTTCACACGCAGACCGACGGCCAAAGTGAGCGGATGATTCAGACGTTGGAAGACATGCTGAGAGCATGTGTGATGGATTTAGGCGGTAGCTGGGATAAGCATTTACCCCTGGTTGAATTTTCGTACAACAACAGCTACCACACCAGTATTGGTGCCGCGCCGTTCGAAGCTCTATATGGGCGCAAGTGCAGGTCGCCGCTCTGTTGGTCTGACGCAGGCGATAAACAATTAGTAGGTCCCGATGTAGTTCAGGAAACTACAGATAAGATTGCGCAAATCCGAGATCGCATTAGTGCGGCTCGTGATCGTCAGAAGACCTACGCGGATCTGAAAAGGAAACCTCAGGAGTTTGAGGTTGGAGATATGGTTTTGTTGAAGGTATCACCCTGGAAGGGTGTAGCACGATTTGGGAAACGTGGGAAGTTGAATCCACGCTACATTGGTCCTTTCAAGGTTTTAGAAAGAATTGGGACCGTAGCATACAAGTTGGATCTACCTGCCGAGCTGAATAATGTTCACGATACATTTCATGTATCCAATCTGAAGAGAAGTCCAACTCAAGTTAACGTTGCCATTCCTACCGACGAAATTCATATTGATGACACGCTCCACTTTGTTGAGGAACCTGTTGAGGTCACAGATTGGAAAATAAACAAGACCCGCCGGAGCAGTGTCAAACTCGTCAATGTTCGCTGGAATGCTAGACACGGTCCTGAATTCACCTGGGAACGTGAGGACCAAATGAAGGAGAAATACCCTCACTTATTTCCTGAGAACTCTACTTCTACAAGCAGAATTTAAAATTTCGGGACGAAATTTATTTAACGGGGGGAGAATGTGGCAACCCTCACAAAACCAGGTATCCGTACGACTTAATTAACTATTAATTGTTGCCTAATTACTGTGCTTGACTGAGTTTGCTGATAAACTGCTACTTGATTTCTGATAACTGTACATGTCTGCATCATACTTTGATTTCCGTCACTACATTACTTAATTACCGAACTTTAGTGACAAACATGATGCACAAAGGCACAGTAGCATTTGAACGGATAACCTATTGAACATGCTGATATAGCCAGCACCAGGCAAACGCTGCCTCTAAAGGCCTGAATGAGCCAGAATTATTTTACTACACCCATAGTGTGTGTAGAGATACAAGGGTTGTATAATTGCGTCTCTAGGAATAAGATACAGAGATTGGATGTGCCTAAAACGTACTTTAAGCACGAAACACAGCACTTTTATTTACGCACTAGCTTCTAGCTAATTAATAAAGTGCCAAAATATGAGGAATTATTCCTGACACCTTGCAGAATAAATTGTGTCGCTAAAAATATTATTTATGACGCTTAAAAGATTACTTAAGCACTTTAACGGATTACTATCCAACCGAACAACCGGACGATACCCGGAGCATAAAAATATTGCCATAAATATTATTGGCATTTTTCTGAGCCAGTTAGGATCCCTGATTACCCTAACACCCGCATTATAACGCGTTAAACAACTAACGGGGTTAATCCCTAAACCTAACCGACTTAACCAAACTAAACTCTAACTGAACAATCGAAAACGAACCGGATACCATTACCCTCTAATGGAATCGGCCAAATGGTGGGACCAAGGGAGTACATACTTTAATTATTTTATTTGATAACGCGGATATCTAGACTTAAAGACCGTTGGACGATAACGACAATTTTCTCTATATAAGCACACACCCCATGTGAGTTGTCATCCACCACCAAACCAACACCCAACCCTCTCCCTTGCCCCCTACTCTCGGCCGAGAGCTCCATCCATCCATCCATCCATTTTCGAGTTCAAGTCTCGCCATTCCAAGTGCACTCTAGTGTCGGGGATCACGTACAACGAAGCTTGGAGCAAACGGAAGCTAAAGGACCTCGTGCATTTGCTTTTATCCACGCCGTTTTCGACTAGATTCTTCCCTAGCCTCGAGCTAGAGGTATATTGTTTAAAACTCGTTTTTAATCATATCTAAAGTGGTTAAAAGAACTTTTGACGGTTAAAAGTCGGTAACCCATCATTCGAATCTAAAAAGTTTACTAAAACTTGAATAACGTTGGTTAAAAGCATATAACGCGTGTAAATGTCGTAGTATTTGAATATGTTGGTTATTATGGCCCGATCTACGATGTGGTGGCTCTTATCATCGTTTAACCCGACTTTGTTAGGATCACGTATCTTAACATAAGCTTGTTTCCAGCAGTGCGAGGGTTAAAAGGTGAAACTCCACCACACGGGAAACATGAACTTGTGTAAAAGTGTTTTAACATGAAAAATAGTATTTAAAACGAGCTGATCTACGTATGTACAAGTGGTATATTCGTAGGACCGGGTGTCGAGAAAATCATGTTTTACAAAAGTGGATAACATGTTAATAAAAGATGATTTCTATAAACTACAAGTGTAAAAACACTTGTGAAACGAAAGATCCGACAAAATAACAATTTTTATAAAATTGTCGGAAGTTGTAAAGAGTGATTTGTTCCAAAAACGGGGTTTTTGCAAGACTAAACTATTTTATACATAGATCCACTAAATATAACGAGATCTACACAATAGTTTTTAGAAAAATTACAAGTTCATGTAATAATGTGATTTTACATACTAGTCTACAAGTTTAATGTGTTGAAACTAGTTTGAAGTATCGGAAATTGATTTGGTTGATTTGAAGAATTGTTGAAATGATTTTGTAAAAGAAAATGATACGCTTGAAAGCGTGGCCACCTCCAGTTACAGGGGAAACTCTGGCGAAATTTTCTAAAAATATAACACTTAGGATTATTTACAAGTGTTAAACTATTTTGAAATGTTTTCAAACTATATTTCGCCATGACTTTATTTATTAAATAATCGGAGGTGGGATTTTCACAAAACTAAACGTGATAAATATTTATTCGATAAATATATTTTTCATCAACACTGTTTATGATTATTTTGTGAAAATGTATAAATATTATTTTTCGAGTAAAAAAAAAAGAAATAATATTTACTAACTTTGTCGAACCCAAAATAATACCAACGCCTTCACGACAAACATATAAGTTACAATGGTAATTACTATTACCGCTTAATCGCCAAAACGTAACTTACGCCTTATACGGAAATATTCACGAATGCGTATCTTGTCGACGTATTATTTTGGAAAATATTATGTAAAGAGAAAATATATTATTTTTGAGAAAAATAACTATATTTTTGGAATGAGAAATAAAATATATTAAGTGAGACTTAATGTTATAAATACACATGTATTTAAATCCCCCATCCTTGGGAAGGAAAGTAAATTACCAAGTATATACACAAAGCGGTTGTCTAACCGTTTCCTAAAAATGTAAGCTATAAAGCTAAGGCACGGCCATCCGTCTAATAGAATTAGCACATGTAGGTCGTTGCACAGCTTTCGGATATTCGGATTACTTGGTATTGAGACGCACTCACTGTGAGTTCATGTCCCCCTTTTCTCTTAACTGTTTTCAGTTTTATAAACTGCGGGGGTGAAATACATGTTACAATGATTATGATTACTTTACACATGGTATGGTTAGCGTAAGGAGGGTTACTTTTAGATCATGTGAATGGGTAGGCGTACACTTGAGGTCATTAATCCTCAGGGTAGGACCGAGGGGCAGGAGCGGTAGATCTATTTGGGTGTAGCGAGCCCAGTCCCAGGTCCAGCATAACGGACCTTGGGATGACTTTGTTCCCGACGCATAAATTTGCTAGGTTTGAGCCTTCCTACTTGCATTTACACATATCAATGGCCTTGCAAACCATTGGTGATCTCTTTTTCCTTATTTGCTACATACCAGGTTTTTGATAAAGAGAAAGGTTTATTTACTCACTTTCGCATGAACTCGCTCAACATTATTGTTGATTTTTCAACTTACATGTATTTCAGGTAATTAACGATCTGGCGCGGTATGGCTTGTTTTCCGCTGCATTAGGCCCGAGGTCATCCAGGGTTCGAGACTTGTGACTCTTTCCTGGACAAGTCACAGTCTCCGAACTGTGTTTATTTTAAGTTTGTGGTTGTAATGTTTAGACAAGTTTATGGTTGTCGGGTGTTTACCCGTTAAGACAATGTTTTACTATTTTATTTTTAATGGATGATCTTGCATATTTTTAATTCATATAGCTTGTTATGATTAAGCTATGGTATTAAGAAGTCACACCAAATTAACCACGCTTCCGCAAAGCCAGGGTGTGACAGGTGGGGCCAAGGATTTAACTTTTAAAATGGGGGCCGGTGTTTCCTCTAGGTATCATGGTCTCAGGAGACCCAATATAGCGGCCCATTCTCAGAAGGGCATAGCCCCTAGCCCATCCCCATCGGATAACAGACCAAAAAAGAGGGCTAGGAATTTAGCAGATGATACTTTTAATTTTCCTCTTCCAACTCTGATTCATGTTTCAGATCAGAGTGCGGCGATCAACTCGGAGGAAGAGGATTGGACAAGGACGCTAAACATTGACCTAAATGATAGGGTTCCGTTGAGAGCTTCACCGGAGACGCTAGTGGGTGACTCTCAGGTTAAGGAGTCAACGAGTGCGGGTTTTTTAGTTGGTGGTGGGAGCACCCCAGCTGAAGGTTTTGGAGAAGAGATCGAAGCAACCATTGGCATTTGAGTTCAAGTAGGGGTCGATTTTCAGAACAGGTCCGAGCTAATCAGGTCCATTTTCGGCATACCAGGTAACAATGGAGTTGACCAATGAATTTCTTTTCTTACAATGTCTGAGGTTTAGGGGTGCTGAGAAGTCGCGGTGGGTCAAGAGCTTGAGATCTAAATTTGGCATCAATTTTTTGGCTTTACAGGAGACTAAGAAAGAGGTTGTTGTTGATTCAGATGTCGCCGGTTTCTGGGGAAACCGCGGTTTCGGGATGGATTTCGTTGGTTCAGTTGGTCAGTCTGGTGGTTTAATTTGTTTATGGGATTCCAGTTTTTTTTTTAAACAGTTGGGTGGTACGAAAAATTGGAATTTTCTGCACATAAGGGGGTCCATTTCGGGAAGCGGTGAGATCTTGAATTTCGTTAACGTTTATGCTCCTCAGAGTATTTCCGCTAAAAAGGCTTTATGGGACGAGCTGAGACATGTTTTAGCGGACCACGATGGGTTGTGGGTGGTTGTTGGTGATTTTAACGCTGTCAGGAACCGAGACGAAAAGAAGAACTGTTCGTTCAAGCAGGTGTGCGCTAATAACTTTAACTCCTTTATTTTCGAAGCGGGTTGTATAGAATACGACATGAGAGGCAGGAGATTCACTTTCAGCTCGAGAAATGGAAGGAAGATGAGTAAACTAGATAGATTTTTGGTGAATCCGGGATTTTTTAACTGTTGGCCTGAAGCTAGAGTTGAGGCTATCCAAAACTTCCTTTCGGATCATTGCCCTAATTTTTTTATCGGTTGTTTCTACTAACTTTGGTGTCCGGCCATTTAGAATCTTTGATTCATGGATGGAACTTCAAGGTTTTAGTGAAGTTGTGACTGAGACGTTGAATGGGTTTACTGACATTGGTGGTCCTCCTGATGTTGCTTTTGTCAAGAAGTTGGCTCATCTCATAATTAAATTAAAAGAATGGAGGGATGCCATGTTAAAAACGAATTCTGAAGATATGAACCAGGCCTTGGCTGTTTTGGATAACATAGAGATGACTATTGAGACGGGGGACTTGGACGAGGAAGAGGAATGGATTCTGTTGGAAAGCAAGAAAGTCTTAAAAAATGAAGAGGAAAGAAAAAATAAGGATTTAAAACAAAGATCCAGACTGAGATAGGCTAAAGATGGTGACGCAAACTCCAAGTTTTTCCACTCAGTTGTGAACTACAGGAAAGCTAGTAACGTGATTCATGGGCTAAATTTGGAAGGGACGTGGGTGTCCAAACCGGCATTGGTTTAAAGGGAGATCTTTAGGTTTTTTAAAAGTAAATTTGTTGAGCCCTATAAGGAGAGGCCTCGGCTGGTTTGTCCTAATATCAGCCGCATCTCGGAGACTGAGGCTTCGGAATTGGAGGTTAGTTTCTCACGTGCAGAGATAAAGGAAGCTGTTTTTCAATACAGTGACGACCGGGCTCCGGGACCCGACGGTATTAACTTCCAGTTTGTCAAGCTATTTTAGGATTTACTTGAGGAGGACTTCGTTAGAATTATGTCCACTTTCTACGATTCGGGAGTTATTAGTACGGGATGTGGTTCTTCGTTTATCGCTCTTATTCCAAAAGTCAAAGATCCGCTAAGTTTGAAAGACTATCGTCCTATTAGTTTGGTGGGAATTATTAATAAAGTGATCTCTAAGATTTTGGCCAACCGGCTTAAGAGGGTTCTGGATTTCATCATCTCATCTTCTCAGTTGGCTTTTATTAGTGGCAGATATATCTTGGATGGCCCGCCCATTGTCAACGAAATTCATAACTGGATGGAGAAGAGTAACAAAAAGGCTTTTTTCCTTAAGATCGATTTTGACAAAGCCTAAAATAATGTTTATTGGAATTTTGTTATAGATATTCTTTCTCAAATGGGTTTCTTAGATAGGTGGTGCAGGTGGATCAAAGGAGTTCTTTCATCGGCTAGGGCGTCGGTCCTGGTCAATGGGGCGCCCACTTTTGAATTCAAATGTGATAAAGGTATGCGTCAAGGGGATCCAATCTCCCCTTTTCTCTTTGTCGTTGTTATGGAAGCCCTTGCTTGTATGATTAGTAAGGCCATTGGGTTGGGTATTGTTAAAGGCGTGGATTTGCCTAATGACGGGCCGATGGTTTCGCATCTTTTTTATGCCAACGATGCGATTATCATGGGGGAATGGAGCAAGGAGAATATTATCAATGTGACTAGAATTCTAAGATGTTTTCACGCTTGCTTAGGTCTTTAGATAAGCTTCAACAAGTCGAGTTTATTTGGGATGGGGGTGAACTTTGGGGAAATTGAAAAGTTGGCGACTCTAGTTGGTTGCAAAGCGGATAGGTTTCCTTTCAAGTACCTCGGTCTTTGTTAGGAAACTTTATTTGTAAGTATTGAAGAAAATCAGATTCAGCTTGATCTATGAAGAAGATAAAAGTCTTGAAGATCAAAACAACAAGAAGAAGATCGGATAGGACAACTGAAAAGAACAATATCTACTTCAAAGAATTATAAGTTGATCAAGAACTGGAGAAGATTATCGGAGAAGGTCTTTCTGATGGATCTAAATATCATCAGTTTCTGACAATTCTGATTATCATATTTTCTGATGATTTGTTCACCAGAATTTCTGATGAAGTGGTTATCAGAAATTCTGATAAAACCCCACTTGTCTAAAAATCAGTTCTATCCTGCTACAATAACCAAAGCAACTTGACATTATTGGATATCATGATGACAAAGGCAACTTGATTATTCGATTCAATGAATATGTCAAGAAGCTAATTTTTGCAGGACATATACATGAATAAACAAATGTTTATTCATGTATCCGAGCCGTCTATAAATAGAAGGCTCATCAAGCAGAGGACATTGAGTTAAGCTTAGCATTCAATACATACTACAAACTCCATTGTCCTTTCACCTCAGAATTCACAAGTATTCATTTGTAATAGATAATAATCTTACAATCACCTTGTAAACCATTTTGTTTCAAAGTGCTATAAACTTGAAAATTCTGTAGGTCTTGTTTCTTGAATGTCTAATTTCTATTTCCGCACACTATTTTCACATTTGTTGAAATCACTTGCCATATTACGTGAAAAGAAGTTTTTTAAGTCCAAACTAGGACCAACAATTGGTACCAGAGTAGGTTGAATAAATCATTTTCAAACGATCAATCGCTCATCTTCTTTTCTCTAAACATGACAATCTTTCAAACATGGAATAATGCTTTTAACGTTGGTTCAATGTCTAAACCTCCGACTCTTGTCAGAGAGGAATACCCACAATGGAAAATCAGGATGGTCAATTTCCTTAATGGACATGACCGAGCTCTGTTTCAATCCATTGAAAGGGGTCCACATGTACCAATGACTACAATAACAGCTATTCCAGCAACTGATCAATCACCAGGAATCCCTGCCTCCCAGGCTCCCAAAAGTGAAGCACTTTGGAGCCAGGAAGACAAGGATCTGGTGGCTGCAGATGAAAGGGCAAAGTCACTTTTAATAATGGCTCTCCCTAATGACATATTTTCTCAAGTTGATGCATGTGCATCAGCCAAGGAAATATGGGATCAGTTGGAAAATCTTTGTGAAGGAGGAGAAAGGATGAAAAGAAACAAAAGAACAAACAATGTTTCCTCATATGAGAGATTCAAAACCTTACCAAATGAAAAACTAAATTAAACATATCACAGATTTACAAAACTTTTGAATGAGCTAAAGAAATTTGGAATAACAAAATCAAATGATGAAAGAAATATTAAATTTCTGGATGCCTTACCTAGAGAATGGAGAAGTCTAACCATGACTTTGTCCTCCACCTTAGAACTAGGTAATGTGAGTCTTCATGACTTATATAGCATTCTTGTCCCCATAGAAGAAGAAATATTTGAAGGATCTATTAAAAGAGGGGGATCTTTAGCTTTAATCTCAAACTCACAAAGAATACCTACCAATGATCCACAACCTTCAAACAGTCAAAATCTTGAAATTTCTGATACATCAGCTTTTGCTGAAGCAATTGCACTGCTCATTAAAACCTTTGAGCAGAGGTTGATACCAGAAAAGTTACAGAGGGAGGATGGATGGAAGATCTAAGGAAGAAGGAAGATCTAAGGATAAGGGAAAGGTTGAAGTTGTGTGTTACGAATGCAAACAAAAGGGTCACTATGCATCAGAGTGCAAAACCAAGAAACTGAAGGATGTTGCATATTATGAGAAGAAGCTAGAAGAAGCAAAGAAGTAACAACAAGTCAGATTGATTGCAGGGACAGATACATGGTTGTCTGATGATTCTTCTGATGAAGAAGAAGATATGGCTAATTTCTGCCTTGTGGCACTTTCTGGTGAACTAACAGAAACTTCATAACAGAAGGTAAATTTAGATAATCTTGACCTTGAACACAAGTTAAACAAACTAATTTCAGATTTTCTAAGTCTGCAAGATAAATAAAGTTACTAATAGAAGAAAGCTTAGATCATAGAGCTAAAACTGAATTTTATGAAAAAGAAAGAAAAGATCTTTACAAGAAAATTCATGACAAAGAAATAAATGTAAAAGGTTTTCAACAACCCAAGGAATTCATTAACTTTATTGAATCCACACCAAAGAACAAAGGCGAGGGTTTAGGGTATATATAAACAAGTGACATTAAACCCACCATCTTTGTGAAAGCAACACATCAGATTTCTGATAAATTTACATCAGAATCTGACTCTGAATCATGCAAATCAACCAGTTCTGAGAACTCTTTTGAAATATCAAAACTCAGCTTAAAAGCAAAAAGAAGTGAATCAAAACAAAAATGTTTAAAAACTCCAGAAGCAGTTCACTCAAAGTTTCAAAATTATCCACTCATTCCATCACAAGAAAAGAAATCAGAAAATTCTGAAAAAGAATCTTGTATGTGTGTTGACATACTGAAACTTGTTCAACACCATCTCCAAATGAAAAGTGAAAAATATGTTCATGGCTCAGCATGTAACAGATATTCTGATGAAAGACAATCAAAAGAAAACAATTTGATTAAAATCTCATCAGAAAAAGTACCCAAGCAAGTCTGGGTACCAAAAACCCTCTAATATTTCCATTTTAGGACCATTATGTGCAGCAGATCTGGTACTGCGATTCTGGAAGCTCCAAGCACATGACTGGGGACAAGAGCTTACCCAGTAACTTTGTTTCAAAACTGCCGTTCGGCACCGTATTCATCGGGTTTTACCCTCAAATACCGGTGCTGTACCAGTACCGACCGTATCAAGCCGTACCGTACCAGGTATATTCGGTACTGGTACCCACTTCTGGGGATTTCGATAACGGTATTTTCGGTACTGGTTGGTACCGAGCTCATCAAATCCTGTAGCAACGTAGCAATGCAAGTAATTGCACAGTTTAGATTACTTTTCATACACACAGTAAGTAAACTGTATTTCGTTTGAATGAGATTTTATATACACAACAACTTATTTTATTTTATTTTTTGTCTTTTATAATGGTTAATTTTGGGAATGGAGTAAAAGGGAGGATTTTGGGATATGGATGCATAAGGTATGGATGTTTGACCATAGAAAAAGTAGCCAATGTAGAAGGATTAAAGTACAATCTGCTGAGTTGTGGTCAATTCTGTGATAAAGGTTTTCAGGTAACCTTTTTACTAGAAAAATGCTTGTTGATTGGTATGGATGATAATAAAATTTATTTAAGTGGAAAAAGGATAAGACAATCAATCTACTATTTTGATTTCAAAGAAGAAAATGAACATCCAAAATTATGTTTATTTTCAAAAATTTATAAGGGTAGTAGTTGGTTGTGGCACAAGAGGTTAGCCCACTTAAACTATAAAAATTTAAGCAAATTAGCAAGCAAAGGCCTGGTAAAAGGATTACCTTTCATATCCTTAAAGAAGGATAAAATTTGTGAAGCCTGTGAAATGGGTAAATCCAAAAGAAGCTCACACAAAGCAATTTCTGAATCTTCTATAACACAAAATTTGGAACTGTTACATATGGATCTTTGTGGACCCATAAGTATAGAAAGCTTTTCTCGAAAGAAATACATACTTGTAATTGTAGATAATTTTTCCGGATACACATGGGTAGAATTTTTAAGAAAGAAAAGTGAAACTCCTGATCTGATCATTAGTTTTATCTGATTAATTGAAAATCTGTTAAAATTAACAGTCAGAAGAATCAGATCAGACAATGGAACAGAATTTAAAAATTCAAAAATTGAGAGCTTCATTGTAAGCAAAGGAATCTCTCATGACTTTTCTGCTCCCAGAACACCTCAATAGAATGGAGTGGTAGAAAGGAGAAATAGAACCTTAGTGGAAGCAGCTACAACAATGCTTGCTCATGCTAAGCTGCCCACTAATTTTTGGGCAGAGGCAAATAGCAAATGCTTATTTTACCCAAAACAGGTCCATAATCAACAAAAGACACAATAAAACACCCTCCAACATTATCAATGGAAGAATTCCAAGTGTAAAATTTTTACACACATTTGGTTGTAGATGTTTTGTTTTCAATGATTTTGAAAGCCTTGAGAAATTTGATAGAAAAGCAGAAAAGGGTATTTTTCTTGGTTATTCATTGTCCTCAAAAGCTTACAGAATTTTTATTCTGAACACAAGGACAATCAGAGAAAGTTTATATGTATCTTTTAATCACTCATCAGAAACAGAAGTTTCTGATGAATATATGAAGGAAATAAACTTTTCTGATAAACAAGAAAAATAAGAACATCTTTTGAAATGATAACAGAAGACTTCTTAGAACATGATAAAACTCTTACAAACAAATCAATAGATAATTCATGTACTAACCCTACAGAACAAATGGAAAATAAATCAGAAACCTTGAATCAGAACAATGAAAATATTTCTGACAATCAAAATTCTGATACATTCCATACAACTAAGGCAACTATTCAGGGGGACACTTCATATCCATCTGAACCAACAACTTTTCACAACAAGTTGAGATGGATAAAAGGACATGTTCATTCTGACATCATTGGAAATCCAGAAGATGGTGTAAGAACAAGATCTGCAACAACACATGAGTGTGCATTTGCTGGGTTCTTAAGCAAGATAGAACCCAAGTATGTCAAAGAAGCTCTTGATGACTCAGACTGGGTTCAAGCAATGCAAGAAGAGCTTGATCAGTTTGAAATGAGTAAGGTATGGGACCTGGTGCCGAAGCCAAATGACAGATCAGTCATAGGCTCAAAATGGGTATTTAGAAACAAATCAGATGAAAATGGCATAATAACCTGGTGCCGAAGCCAAATGACAAATCAGTCATAAGGCAAGGTTAGTGGTCAAAGGTTATTGTCAACAAGAAGGTATTGAGTATGATGAAACCTTTGCACCAGTAGCCAGATTAGAAGCAGTGAGAATCTTTCTTGCTTATGCTACATCCAAAGACTTCAAAGTATATCAAATGGATGTGAAATCTGCATTCCTGAATAGTAAGATTGAGGAAGAAGTTTATGGACATCAACCTGAATGCTTTGTTGATCCAAAATTTCAAAACCATGTTTACAAATTAAACAAAGCCTTGTATGGTTTGAAGCAAGCTCCTAGAGCCTGGTATGAAACACTTTCAAACTTCTTACTCAATTCTGGCTTCACAAAAGGTACTATTGATACAACACTTTTCCTCAAAACACACAAGGTTCACACTTTGTTAGTCTAAATATATGTTGATGACATTATATTTGGATCAACAAATGAAAGGTTCTGTAAAAAGTTTCAAAAATGACCGGCCATTTTGAAATGAACATGATGGGTGAGTTAACTTTTTCTCTTAGGTTTACAAGTAAAACAAAGAATTGATGGAATATTTTTGAGTAAATCTAAGTATGTGAAAACAATTCTGCACAAATACTCACTTAAAAATTTCTCAATTTCGAAAACTCCCATGGCAACAGGGAACAAACTAGATTCTGACAAAGATGGAACATGTGTAGATATTAAAACCAATAGGGGGATGATAGGATCATTGTTATACTTAACTGCAAGCAGACCAGATATTATGTTTGCTACAAGCTTTCTGGCCAGATATCAATGCAATCTTAAAGAATCACACCTAAAAGCAGTAAAAAGGGTTTTTAAATATCTAAAAGACACATCAGAACTTGGTCTCTGGTGTCCTAAGGATTCAAATCTTGAACTAATTGCATATAAAGATGCAGATTATGCAGGATACAAGATTGACAGAAAAAGCACATCTGGTGCATGTCAAATCTTGGGAGAAAAGTTGGTATGTTGGGCAAGTAAGAAACAAAACTGTGTTGCAACATCAATAGCTGAATCAGAATATGTAGCAGCAGCAAGTTGCTGTTCACAAGTGCTATGGATGCAAACTCAGCTGAAAGATTATAGAGTAAATCTGACAAAGATACCTATTCTATGTGATTCAAAGAGTGTAATTGCAATTACAGAAAATCCAGTTCATCACTCTAGAACCTAGCACATAGATGTCAGATATCACTTCATAAAGGATCATGTTGAAAAAAGTAACATAGAAATGTACTTTGTTCCAACAGAAAACCTAATTGCTGAAATTTTTACAAAACCTCTTGATGAAAAGAGACACAGTTTTTTAATCAGCAAACTTGGCATGGTTAACATAAAAGATGAAGATGTTTCAGAAAACAAAAGGACACGACCTGAAAACCAACCTGTTGAACATCAAGATGAAAATTTTGATAATCAAAGAATAATTCAACAGGTTTCTGATAAAGAAATCCAACAATCTGATGGAATATCAGAAAATCTGAAGAATTATCAGAATATCTGATGAATCATCAGAAATTCTGATAAAACATCAGAAACTTTGTTAAAACATCAGAATCATCATTGATCATCAGAAAATTTTATGATGTTACCATCTTTATTCATATCTCATATTTGTATAAACTCATAACTGTGGATAGTCTGTTTTTGAATTTTTTTTCTTTTGTTTAATTTAAAAAAATATCAAAAAAAAGGGGGAAAGTAACATGCATTAAGATAAATTCAAGGTCACAGCAGAGAAAATCAACCGTCACAGGAAATTTTTTTGCAGAGGATTGAATTTTTCTTATACTTCCAATGCATGCAACGTCATCTTTCATAAGGAATTAGAGAGACACGGGGGCATAAAAAAGATTAGGGGCTATTGTTAGGATCTGAGTTTGGATTGATTGTGTTTTACGTTTGAATTAAGATGAAGATGAATGAGAAATGCAGCAGAATATAAATGATAACAAACTTTGCACACAATCAAACAGGAGAATTGCTTTCAATACACAAGTTTAACATTGAACCGAATGCCTGAATTTATTACAAGATTCAATTACAATTGCAAGTGTATAACAAACTCCCCCTCAGCCTGAGCTCACGGTGGTTTGTTCGTGCAGGAGAAAGATGGTGAAGAGCTCATAGAACAGTACAGAGCACTGTTCTATTTATAGGCACGAGCAAACCACTGAAGCATCTAAGCTGACGTCACCATGAAAGTGACATCTAACCTCCTAACAAACTCTAACATCTGATCTATACAGCCTCTGCTATGCTAACTACTGTTGTACATTACATTTCATAATATAATCTAAACTACTGCTGCAACCTTCCACTGATGTGAACCCAGCAGTACTTGTCATGATCAGCAGAGCTTGACCCATAGCAGTAGATTGAACAGCAGAGCTTTAGTCTTCCATCAGTCTTTGACTCGGACAGCAGTTGTAGGTCAGCAGTTAGTAAAGATCAGTAGTTTGGAGGTCAGCAGATGTTGAAACCACTTTCAAGGGGAGAGATTTGAATATAAACTTTTGCTTATTCTCGATCCACTGCTCTGATCCAGTTTTGGCTTTGATTATCTGTTCCTCTGAAAGGGTTCAATCCCAACAATCTCCCCCTTGAACAGATAATGCCAAAACTCTTCATTATTGGAAGATCTTTATTGCCTCATCAGTAGTTCCCTTATTTGCCCTTTGAGTTGTAACTCAAAGGATAAGGCATCTGTGTCATCATCATCCTTGCTAAGTGGAAGATCAAGAAGATCCTGCAAATCTTCAAGACTTAGGCCAAGTGCTGGTTCCCTTGTTAGTGTCTTCACTTCTCCACTAGACTTGATCACTGTCAATACATGTGTCTGTTTATCAGTTTTCCACTTTAGTACTTTTGAGTCTGGTGGGTTTCTTGGGAGATTTTTATTAGATGAGGTGTTTGATGAAGATGGCCTATTGATGACTGACTGAGCAGTACTTGAAGTTTGATTCAATCCAAGAGTTTCTACAATCATTTTCTTGATGCCTTCTTTTACAAGGTCATCACCTTCCATTAGCTCTTGGATAGTTTCAGCACCCAACTATTTTTGTTGCCTTCTTTTAAAGATGGCTGCACCAGCAGGAGCAGTGGCTCTCTTGATTTGCAGTTTTGGTGGTCTTGTTGAGACCCCTGCTTTAGAGTAGTCAGGCTTTTGTGGAACTTTTGGATCTTTCTTCCTTAGTTCCTCCAACATTTTGTAAGTGGCCCTGACCCTATCCTCTCCATTTTGACACTGAATTCTTTGACCCATAGTCAGCTGCTATCAACTCCTCTTTCATTCTCTTCAACTTTAAAGCCTTGTCAGGTATATTCTTTTTGAATTTTTCAGGAGGAGTGTGTTTGACCTTATTTTTGATCATTTCTGGAATCCTGGCTGCTTCACTTTCAAGCTCAGGAATGGTCCACTCTTTGTACATATCTCTCTCTCCTTTGTATTTCTTGTAAGCCATGATGTTATCAATGTAATCTTTTCTCAAGGACTCATCTGCCCTTTCTGAGATTTGCTGACACACATTCTTTGCAAATTGCTCCAGGGCTCTGACTTGTGTGAGCTGAAATTGATAATGTCTCTTAATTTCTTTGTCAGTCTTTCCTTGAGCATCTCTTTTTGAGATATCCTCTGCTTGTTTAGCTTTGATTTTCAAATATTCTTCAATATTGTTTGGCCTTGGATATCCTTCAATAGATGGTAATCTCCTTCTTGCAGGGTCATCCTCATAGTAAAAAGACTTGATTTCTTCTCTGACTGCTATGAGTTCAAGAGGGAATTGAACACCTGCAGGAGGTAATGGCTTTTGGATTTGAGCTGAAGAGAGAGGAATGGGATTTGGAATTGTGACAAGTGATAGAGGTTTTGAAGATGTTGGTGGTGGTGAAATGTCATCATCTTTCAAGATTAGCCTTCTCCTTTTTGGTTGAGGAGAGGCTGATGATGTTTTGGGTGGATCAGTGGTGATGATTTTAGTGGCAGTGGTTTGTGATTGACTAACAGTTGTTGAAACAACTGGTGTTTCAACCACTGTTGTCATTACAACAGATGTTGTAACATCTGATGTCTTCTGCTTTTTGGCAGGAGGTGATGATGGAGTGGCTGTTTTTGGAGGTGAATTGATTTTTGGTGATGAAGGTAGTAAGGCAGTGGTAGTGGTGTGTGTTGAAGTGGTATGTGTTGAAGTGATGGCAGGTGTTTGGCTGACAGTTGTTGAAACCACTGAAGTATCAGCAGTTGTTGATACAGCAGGTATTACAACAATTGTTTGGGTGGAAGTTTGATGTTGGGGGCTTTTGGACGGTGGTTTTGGTGTATGCTTTGTGGGTCTGGATGGTGTGGATTTGGGTTCCCTCACTTTTCTAGTGGGCTTTCTTTTTGGCACAGGATTTTGAACATCCTCTGGCTCAGAACAACCGGGCGCATTCAACTCCATGTAAGCTCTTTTCTCCTCATTCCACCTTGACATATCCTTTGCCGCTCTGTCCCTTTTTACACTTGCTACAGCTTCATCAAGTGCATTTTGGGTAACATCAACCTTTTTGCTACCATCTGGCAAGGGAATCTTTCTAGTCATGGTATCCTTTTCTGGTTCAATGTAGAGACCATCATCTATTCCCTTCTTCTTCCACTCCTGAATTTTCTCCCCCTTTTTGGCATTATCTGGGGGTAATTGATCAATGAAGAGAACAGTTGGAAGAGCAGTGCCAGTGGTGTTCAATATGTGGGCCTTGATAGCCTTAATGTCTGGTTGTGTGTTCTTGAACCTAGACTCCATTGTGTTTCTCGGCTGTTGTACTTGTATTGCATGTTGCTGATCAGCCATTTGTTTTTGTTGTTGGAGAAAAGGTTGAAATAGGTTCCATATCTCATCTACAGCAGGTGCTTGTGGTGGAGCAGGTGCTTGAGGTGGAACAACAGTGGATTGCAACTTTTGTACGGTCAACAACTGTTGCAGCATTTCTTTGATTTCTGCAATAGAAGTATCCAGTTTTTCAACTCGTTCTGTCAATTCCAGGTACTTTAAACCATCACCCAACTTAATGGGATCATCTGATTTCCCACTAGCAGTGGTTGTATCAGTGGTTGATGTAGGGAATGTACTCCAAACATTATCCACTGATGCCCCTTTTTCTTGGTACTGGGGACTTCTTCCTTCAACACTTAGTAACCTTTTGATGGTACCACTGGTTAAAACAAACTCACCAGTGGTTATCAGAGGTGCTATAGATAGAATTGCCTCCAAGGAAGTCTTATTGATGTAACCACTATCCAAGTGTAAACCAGTGGGTTCAACACTTGTAGTGGTTGCTTCACTTGGACTACCACCAAGAGTTACTTGTAACTCAAGGGGTGTAACCTCCTCAGGTTGTGTTGGTGGGTTAGCAATGATTGATACATCAGACCCAGTCAGTTGTTTAGGTATATTCTCATTAATAGGTGAGTGAGAAGGACTAGTTTGTGCCTGGTTCAGATCAATTCCATCCAATAATAATTTAGTCGGGGAGGGAATTGTGGAGGTGAGGTTGGGTGTAGAAAGAGAATTGGCCCCGGGCATTAGGCTGTGGATAATGGAAGCAAGTGATTCCAGAGCATCATATTGTGGTGTCCCTAATTGTACAACCTGTTCTTTTTGAGAAGAAGCAGGAGGAGTTTCAGCCATGGGTTGAGATATTTCTACCATCTGCTGTGAAGAAGTAGCAGCAGTGGTTTCTTGTGACTTTTGTGCTGTCACTGGCAGTTTCTCTGGTATCTCATCCTCCAGAGTTTCCTTTTTGGTAGGTTTGGGGGGTTTTTGAATTTTCTTTCGTTTTGGCTTTTTATGGATTGTAGGTGTGGGTTTCAAAACAGTTGTTTTGCTGCTTTGATCACCTTGAGCAGTGGGCTCAGCAGCAGATACCTGAGGAGCAGTGGTAGCTGCTAAATTCTGCTCAGGCACCTCTGCTTGTGTTTTGCAAGGTGTTGACATTCTTGTAAAAGTTTCAGCAGTTAAACTGTTTATTTGAAAAGATTCACCTTGTTTTATTGCAAAAGCATCATCCTTACTAAATTTCGTTTCAAAATAATAGCTTAAAAATCTTGGAAAGAGTAAGAATGGTTTTTTCTCAACATTTTTAACCAAATCATTAAAGATTTCCTAGGAATAATTGAAATTTTCTTCTTGAAGAATAGCATACCCCAGGTTTTGAATCATTAATGGTATTTCATTAAAAGAAGTGGTTTTATTTGAAACACACAATAACAGGGTATGAAACAAAAATCTTGTTGCAGGAGGGAAGTATCCTTTTTGTAAGGTATCCCTCTTCATCATTGAATCAGCATACTCTCTTTCAATGAAGTCAATTTTTAACTCATTTTTGGGAAAAAGAATTTTTACCTTCCTGATCATTGAGTTCAAAGACTTCCGAAATGGATTGTGGTGTGATTTTGACTGCTTGACCCTGTAGAGTAGAGTTAATGGCTATGATATCTTCGCCTTGTTTGTCAAGGGTACAATTTTTCCAAAACTCTCTCTGAGTTTGCAGGTAAATTGGAGCATCTGCTGTGTGCAAAGTTTTGTACTTTGACGCAGACATGAGATCAATGATGGAATCGAAAATAACAGTGGTGCCGGGTTTTGTAAGTTGACCCAAAATGTTGTGAGAAGGTTTGTGTGGAATTTCAGTGCGTGTTGATGATGATTTGGAAGTGGATTTTGCGGATGACTTCGATTTTATCATTTTGGAGAAGACGATCGAAGATGGTTGTGAAGAAATTTGAGAAGATGAGATGAAAACTGCTTTGAGAAAGGAATTTTTAAGAATTCAATTCGACAGTAAAACCCTGTTTGGGGTTTTGAAAGGGGGTTTTATGGAGAAAAAGTGAATGCTGACGTGGCAGCGGTTACAAAAGGTCTGACCACTATGTACTGTCCACGTGCCAACCCCTGATGAAATGAAGGAGAGTACTTTTATGAAAACTACTGATGAAGGGCAGTGGTTGCAATGGTAATAAATGAAGGCAGTGGATGATTTTTACTATCAGTGGATAAAACACTGATTTTGAACAACAGTGTTTATCATGAAAATGAGAGAGCAGGGGTTGACTTTCAGCAGTGGACAGACTTTAAAGTAGAACAGACTTTTGAACAAAGAAGTGGTTATGGCAGACTTTTAAGGATTTTAATGAAAACTTTCATTTTTAGCTATTTTTAATGGTGAATTTTTTATTTTCTGAAACCATTTTAATGCTTTTATTCATAGAAAAACAGGATTTTGCCTGTTATTCCATGTTTAGCATGCCAATCCTAGAGATCAAGCTTTCAAAGGAGGATGTGTCTAACGCTTTGGTTAGCACATCTGCCAGCTGATCCTTAGTTGGAACATGATGCAGAGAAATCAAACCTTTTTCATAACAATCCCTCACAAAGTGATGTCTGATGTCAATGTGCTTGGTGGTTGAGTGGGAAACTGGATTTTTGATGATATTTTCTGATGCCTGGCTGTCCAAAATGAGTGGTGTTTTTAAGGCAGTGATACCAAAATCCAGCAACTGATTTTGAAGCCAGAGCAGTTGGGCTGTATAGCTTGTTGTAGCTATATATTCTGCCTCAGCAGTGGATGTGGAAACAGCTGCTTGCTTTTTGCTTTGCTAAGACACTAAGCAATTGCCTAGGAATTGGCACCCTCCTGAAGTAGACTTCCTTGTTTTGTCACATCCAGCAAAGTCACTATTTGAGAAACCTGAAAGCTCAATTTTACCATCAGCTGGATACCAGATACCAAGTGTGGGAGCACCTTTGAGGTATCTGAATATCCTTTTTACAACAATAAGGTTTGACTTTCTAGGGGCTGATTGGGATCTTACACAAACACATGTTGCAAACATGATGTCTGGCCTAGATGCAGTTAGGTACAATAAAGACCCAATGATGCTTCTATATTGAGTTTGATCAACCAATTCATCCTTCTGATCAGACATGACTAATTTATTGGTTGCAATGGGTGTACTGCATGGTTTACAATCATCCATCTCAAATTTCTTTAAAAGTTCTTTGGCATATTTGCCTTGATGGATAAAAGTGCCATTTTGCAGTTGCCTTACTTGGAGACCAAGAAAGCACTGGAGTTCACCCATTGCACTCATTTCAAACTCAGCTTTCATGAGTTTTCTGAACTCTTCACACATTTTATTACATGTGCTTCCAAAGATGATGCCATCCACATAAATCTGGACAATCATCAAATCCTTCCCTCTTCATTTTAGAAACAATGTTTTGTCTATCTTACCTCTTGTGAAACCAATGGAAAGTAGAAAGGTGGAAAGAGTTTCATACCAGGCCCTTGGTGCTTGTTTCAGGCCATACAAAGCTTTATTCAGCTTGTAGACATGATTTGGATTAAATGGATCCTCAAAACCTGGAGGTTGACAGACATAAACCTCTTCTTGAATCTTACCATAGAGGAATGCACATTTGATATCCATTTGATACACCTTGATGTTGTGGTTGACAGCAAAGGCCAGAAATAATCTGATAGCTTCAAGTCTTGCTACAGGGGCAAAAGTTTCATCATAGTCAATGCCATCTTCTTGTCTGAACCCTTGAACCACAAGCCTGGCTTTATTTTTGACAACAATACCCCTTTCCTCAGTTTTATTTTTGAAGACCCATTTTGTGCCAATAGGAATTACACCCTCTAGCAATGGTACAAGCTCCCAAACTTGTTGTCTTCTAAACTATTGGAGCTCCTCTTGCATGGCTTCTACCCAGTTGTTATCTTTTAGTGCCTCTTGGTACTTGACTGGCTGATGGAGTGATAGAAAACCAGCAAAAAGACAAATCTTTTGGGATTGACTTCTTGTGAGCACCCCTTCATTGATGTTGCCAATAATTTGGTCTGGTGGATGAGATATCAAAAAGATGAGCTCTCCTTGGTATGAAACAATGGCATTAAGTGGGGATGGCTGCAGATGTGAATCATCTGAGCTAGCCTCTTCTGGTGACTTTGATGATCTAGTAGTGGCTTCAAAAGGTGGTGGGATAGGTGGTAATGGTGAGGACACATGCTGACTTTGATCCACTGTTTGAGGAATTTTATCAACAGTGTTTGATGATGTGGAAGCAGGGGTTAAGGGGCTACTTTGGTCAATAACTGTTGAGGTAGCAGTGGTTGAGCTTTGACAGCTGTTTTGTACATCTGCTACTCTTCCCATTGTGACAGACTTTTGTTGAGGAATGATGATCTCATACCCATAGTCTGGTGATGAATTCTCTGATGGACCTGCACTGTTAGTCTTGACAACAGTACTTTTGTAGGATCGTATCGCGACCCGCATGAGTCGATCAGAGGCGTTTTCGTCAATTACAGGTGCGGAAAACAAGTAATCAACGTAGGAATAGCTTGCGATTCACTTTAAACTCATTCTATATTGATTTGACAGCGATTACAACCAGTTCTCGATCCGGCAGCACTTCGTTACGAGATTCAGCAAACGTTTTAAATGAAATCGCTCCAAAGGTATATATAGGGTTCTGGGATCGCTTATTGGACAGGCCCAATAAGCGGTCCAGACACTTGACACTCGAGCGGTTCAACACATATGACATTCGAGCGATCCAGCATAGTTGCCGTTCGAGCGGACCAGCATACTTGCCGTTCGAGCGGACCAGCATACTTGCCGTTCGAGCGGACCAGCATACTTGCCGTTCGAGCGGTCCTAAACTATAATGGGCCATATAAGCGATCCAACTTTTCTAATTCTATACAACCTCACAATTTCTCGTATTTCGTGCACAGATCTAACATCTTAAGTCTATGACTCGATACAAGACGAAATCAGCAGATGTAGTGCACCAACAGACTCCCCCTCAGATGTTGATGGAGTCGACTATCGAGTCACAACAATGCTGTGTCTTCACATCTTCAGTCTTGATCAGTCTTTGGGCTTCTCTCTCTCTATCTTCAGACTCCCCCTCTCGATTTACTGGTATTCACATCTTCAGTAACATCTTCAGGATCATCGTCTGTCTTTTCGTCTAACAGCTTCTCATCTTATCCTGCATAAGCTCTACCTCAAAGTAAATTCCTTTTCACATATATTTCAAACATATAACTCTGCACCAATTTAGACTCTCCTTCAAAAAAACACAGATTTTGATGAACCACTTGAAAGGTAAAATTATGAAAACAGTTAATTTCACACAAACACTCCCCCTCAAGTATTGCTCATCATGTTTAGCACTCGGAATTTTGAAAATCAGCTATTAAACATCAGTTGTCGAAAATCTTTTTAACTATTTCAAAAAATTTATGCTAAAACACACTGAAAATCTTTTTGGATTTTTCTGAAAGAAAATAAAATGCAGGAAATGAAATATTTACAGACAATATTTTTGTGAGCTCGTGCAAGAGGATCATATCAGTTTTTGAGACAAATCACTAACACCGTTAAGCTTTAAACATTTCAATTCTAAACAATTTACCTAGATTGTCAGTATGTTTGTCCACTTAAATTTTCACACAGACTTCAATTGATTCGAGATACGATATTAATGTTTTAGAGACTTAAACTCAATTGTGTATCACTCCACTTGAATATACTCCTGTATCCAGATCCCAAATATTCAGTCTTACAGGTGAGTATACCACAGATGATATCTGTAAAGGGGTTATGTGCGAGGGCCATGAGAGCTCAGGTCAATACTTCCGTATACGCAGAGAGATGACGGCTTCGACTTTTGGTGGGTCCCCTTTAGAGGATCTTTTTTACAACAGTAATGACTATCAATTTTATTGTTTAATCAGATTGCTGAGGGCGGTGCTTTTTCAAGCATTTGCAGAAAGTATTATCCGAGGACTAGGTTAGTACTTCCATACAGCAGAAGTCCCAGGATAATACTCCAGATATCACTGAGTATAAAGACCTAGTATCTCAGAATACGGGACCTTTCAAACAAGATTTCGGGGGTTACCCATATATTCAAGAATAGTTACCCACGAATCAAGCAAGTTTGATTTAGGTTTATATCTCGTTTCAATTTACTAAATGTGCGAAAATCTACTGACACATCCGCAGTAAGATCGTTTATCACATTTTAACTTTACATTTCTTTAGCGTGTCGAGATAGTCCACTGATGTACTATCATTTCCTCTTTTTCGCAACAAAACTCATTTTTGATTTTATCATGTTTTTGTCTTTTTTCAAATTTTCTGATGTTTTTGGATTTTCTAAAAAAAAAAACTTACTCCCCCTAAAATTCAAATACATCTAATGAAAATTGAAAACAAACTGTACAGAACATGACAACCGATATCAAATCACTTCAATTCGCCATTCGCTTGGCATAAACAATCAGACCTCCCCCTATCAGCAAACTATTTTCCCATTTAGATTTCAAAACATTTAAGTTTGTTTTAATCAAAATGGTTTTTCCGGAAAATAAGTTTGATTGATTTTAGGTTACCATTTGTAGGAATATCCACAAATGTTCGGGGTTGTGGTTCATCATCTTGTCTATCAACCAATTTAGGAAAATACAAGTACAAATTAATGTCCTTGATTTACCACTTTCAGTTCAGAAACCTCTGTACCAATTGTAAAAAATACACAAACAAACCTCTTTACCGTTTGTATGATTGACGTTACCGAATAAAACTTTAAGAAAGATGCCGATTCATGATCCACTATACCATCTTGGGATCTCCGGCAAGTCCTGAGACTTACTGTTCATAATATGTACCATCCCAGTCACAAACCAGGGATGGTTCAACCGTTTCTTTCTTTGTTTTCTTCTCCTAAAATTCTTTAACTCCGTTGACTTTTCGATCAATCCTTTTTCCAAAGATATTTTTTACTTTGGAGTTAAAGACCTTCTCAGCATCAAATTCCTGTTCATCATGATAAAATTGGTTAGAAATTTCAACTTTACCAATTTTCTTTTTATAATTCTCAGCCCGAAGTAATGGAAACTCCTCATCATTAACAATCGGAACTGAGTTCTCATCTTTTACATCAGCTTCACCATTTGAAACAACTTGTGGCTCAACTGACTTTGTGGAATCAGTTTCATCGCCTGAAGATAGCTCCTCTAAATTTGATCCATCAGAATCATCGCTAGAGCTTTCACCAACCTTCTTAACAACCCATTTCTGGTTGTCAGATTTTTTCTCTTTTCTTGTAAAACTTGTTCGAACTCTCACCAATTTCAAAAATAGAATCTTTAAACAGTTTTGTTCTATCAAGTGGTGATTCGAATGCAAACACTTTCTCTTTGATTTTACGAAATACTCCCTGTTTTGATTGTATCGCATTCGAACAATCTTTTGCAATGTGTCCAACAGTGTTACATCGGTAACAGGTTCTTGTATCTCGCTTCTGTTCGTCTTGCTTCTTCGCAAGAAACTCACTATTTGATTCCCTCCAGAAATTTGTCTTTTCTTCTTCATCAGTTGATGTGCCTGAAACAAATGACATTTTGGATTTAAAATCACGAACATATTTTTCATTTTTCTGTTTTTCTGTAGGAGTAAAACCAAGACCTTTCTTTTTGAAATTACCGTTATGGTTTGATCTCTTTTGGAAATCTGAACCAGAACTGTAATTCTTTTTCTTGTTTAATCTCTGTTGAACTCTTGAGGTGTAAGGTTTAGGTTTATCAATAAGACATAAGCCTTTTATTTCAGAAATATTGATTTCTGTGAGTATGAAAACCTTTTTAATCAGTTCAGTTTTGACACCTCTTATTGGAAATTCTTCATCAGAATATAATTTGTCAGAATCATTCAAAGTATATGCAACTTTAAACAATCCATCATCCAAATTAGATTTTGACAATAGAAATTTTCTATCATAAACTAATTTGTCCTGTTTTTCTGTTTGACACTGTGTGCTTGACCCAGACTTTGACTCTTCAATATCATCACTCTCTAACACATGATCCACGACTTTCTTCATCAATTGAGACTATTGATCAGTGTCAGATGATGTAAACACAACATCAATACTTTCTGGAAGATTGACTGACGACACTGACTCCCACTGTAAATTTGTGGCCTTTTTGACTCTTTCATTGTTAGGATGTCTAGGCAAATATCCATTTTCCAGTGGAGGTGGACATCTGTTATAACTGACACCTTGCTTCTTACCAGATGGCGTCTTTTCAGTGTCTTTTTTCTTGTCATTCTTCTTCTTGTCAGCAATCTTTTCATCAGTACTAACTTCAGCTGCCTTTTCTTCAGTTATCTCATCTTCTTCCCAGACCTTCATGCTTTCAACTGTAGGAAAAATCCTGTCAATCACATAGGAAGTACATGAGTAACTTTTTAATAAACGATTAACTCTCTCAGTTTCAATTCTTTGCAGATCAAGCTTTTGTTCTAAAGCAGCACACTTTTCAATGTAATTGTTTACAACTTTTTGTTTTGTCATAAACGCTCCCTGAAGAGTCTTCATAGCAACTGCTTGTTCTTCACTTGTTTGATTGTACTGATTCATTGTCTTGTTCAGCACATCATATGACTCCTTCAGACTATTTAAGTTGTAAATCAACGTGCTGTTCTGTTTTTTCACAATCTTACAGTTTTCACACTTTACCGGAACCTCTTTCGCATCAACACCTTCATCAACCTTGAACTTAGGCACTTCTTTCACAGTTTGCCTTTTCGTCACCGGCACTTCTTCATCATCACTACTCACTGGCGTTTTGATCTTCTTCTTTTTCTTCTTGACTTTCTCGTCTTCGCTATCACTCTCAGCCACCAACTTCATATCTTCTCTGTATTTCCTCGCCCAATATTCTGTATCATCATCACTATCATCTTCAATCTTTGCTGTAAAAGCAGTATAAGCTGTGGTTTGATCAGGAATGTAATCATCCCAAGTGAAATTTGCCCAGCTAAAACTTTCTGCAAGCTTTTCATCTTCTTGATCAATCAAACAAGCTTTTCCATTTTCTGAAATGTAATTATCCCAGTTAAACGACTATTTTTGATTTGGATTAACCACACATGCTCTTTTTCCGGTGTCTTCAATCACATCTCTTCCATGTGCAGTCTGAGCTTGATGTTTTTGTTGTTGAGATGATTGACCAACTTGGTGATAGATGGCTTTGCGATAGTAATCATTGTTGTTGTTGAACGGATTTTGAGCTCCACTTGCTTCTCGGTTTGTGCACTCCCTCTTGAAGTGTCCTTTTTCCCTGCACCTAAAACAAGTGACTTTAGATTTGTCAAAACCTAAAGTAGAAACATTTGCATCACGAAGATCATCTCTCCCCGTGATCTGTTTGAATTTCCCAGCTCTCCGTAAAACACTAGCCAGACACCACTTTATATCCATCAGCTCCATCTCTTCTGCATCTATCTGGTCGTAATCTTCTTTTGTTAACATCGGATTTCCAATACGACCTGCAACAAAACAAGTGTAAGATTCCAAAACCATTCCTAATAAAGACATTTGGTTTTTGGCAATTTCTTCAGAATAATCTTGATCATTTTCAAGATTTAATACAATGTTGCACTGTAATCTTCTCCCGTTTTTAGTTGCTGAGATGTTTGGATCAAATGATGGAAATGAAGTAAAACTGGTTTTGCTACTTGATCCAGATGATAGACTTTCAGATGAACTTCTGGCACTCATACCAGTCACAGTCTTTGGAGATAGATTTGATGATTTCTCATTTACCCCAGCTTTATAATATAACCCGATGTCTTGTTCACCATCGAAATCTTTCATTCTAATCACTTTCCGTTGTTCCATTTCTTGAGCTTCGATCTTTTCGATGAACTTATTGGAGCGTCAGATTGCTAAAACCTTTCTTGTTTCTGAGCATCATCAAGTAAGTGCCCCAACTCTCATATGGCAACGCATCAGCAAGTTTTTCAATCAACTCCTCATTACTCTTTTCAATACTCAATCTTTTCATATTAGCAAGCAGATTACAATATCGTTCAATTATTTCTCTCGTACTTTCATTTTTCAACCCTCGGAATAAATCGAACTCTTTCTTCAGAAGTGATTTCTTGCTTTTGACCATCTCCTCACTACCTCTAAGCTTTGAACGTAACGCTTTCCAAATCGAGTATGAAGTTCCATTATGCTGTAGAAGAACCATGATATCTTCTTTGACTGCCTGTTGAAGAAGAGTAAGCATCATTTTTTCATCTTTGTACTTTTTCCGAACATCAGCAGTAAGATCTTTGATTGGAATGGGTTCTTCATCATCGTTCAATGGTCGAACAACTTTGTTTCTACGCATTCCCAAGCATCAAGATAATTCGCTTGCACCCAATTCTCAAACCGACCTTCCCAACCCTTATATTCTTCGATGTTCATTAGTTTGGGAGGTTTTTGCATCGTCCCTGTTTCGTTTTCTAACATTGTGGTTTGAATAGCAGTGATTGGAGTACTTGGAGTAGCGAATGCATTATAAAAGTCCTCGTCCATTTTCAATTTTTTTACAAAAATTCAACAATCAGCTTTAAAAGCGAACTGAGGATGACAACTGGACACAAAAGCGGACTAAATGTTCAAACTGTCACAAGAGCGGCCCAAAAGAATTATATGAGCGGACCGGATGGGTCCAAATAAGCGGTCCAAACTTGTATGTAAAAGCGATCCGAACGAGTGATTCACAATAATGGACACAAGAGCGGTCCAAGTAATTTCCGTTCGAGCGGTTCACAACAATGTCCGTTCGAGCGATTCACAACAATGTCCGTTCGAGCGATTCACAACAATGTCCGTTCGAGCGGTTCATAACAATGTCCGTTCGAGCGGTTCATCTATGATCCAATAAGCGATCCAGAAATGTTCAGAAAAGCGGACAGACTTCGGACATCATTTTGACCCACTTTTTCTTCGAATTTTGTCACCAAACTTTCAAGGGTTTGTCTCTGTGTAGTTGCGCACAATCCCTGAGATTTTGAGCTAATTCTGACCGTTGGAAGTGCTTGAATCTGAAAAAGAAGGTGTAGAAGCTAGAAATTTTGATGATTTTCAGCTATTCTCTGCAGAACTCCTCCTCCTGAAGCTCTGATACCAATTGTAGGATCGTATCGCGACCCGAATGAGTCGATCAGAGGCGTTTTCGTCAATTACAGGTGCGGAAAACAAGTAATCAACGTAGGAATAGCTTGCGATTCACTTTAAACTCTTTCTATATTGATTTGACAGCGTTACAACCAGTTCTCGATCCGGCAGCACTTCGGTACGAGATTCAGCAAACGTTTTAAATGAAATCGCTCCAAAGGTATATATAGGGTTCTGGGATCGCTTATTGGACAGGCCCAATAAGCGGTCCAGACACTTGACACTCGAGCGGTTCAACACATATGACATTCGAGCGATCCAGCATAGTTGCCGTTCGAGCGGACCAACATACTTGTCGTTCGAGCGGACCAGCATACTTGCCGTTCGAGCGGTCCTAAACTATAATGGGCCATATAAGCGATCCAACTTTCCTAATTCTATACAACCTCACAATTTCTCGTATTTCGTGCACAGATCTAACATCTTAAGTCTATGACTCGATACAAGACGAAATCAGCAGATGTAGTGCACCAACAATTTTCAAAAGTGAATTTATCAAGATCAAACAATTCTGCAGGATTTGCTGGGATTTTCATTGATGAAAGTTCATTGAACTTTACATTCAAAGTCTCTTCCACTGTTTTGGTCCTTGTGTTAAACACTTTGTAGGCCTTAGCAGTGGTTGAGTATCCCAGATGATAACCACAATCAATTTTCGCTGCAAATTTGGATATAGAATCTTTTAAGTTTAAAATGAAGCATGGACAGCCAAAAACTTTGAAATATGAGATCAATGGCTTTATTTTATACAACAGTTCATAGGCAGTCTTTTAATGCCTGGGTTTGATTAAAACTCTGTTTTGGACATAGCAAGCAGTGTTTACTGCCTCTGCCAAAAAGTTAATGGCAAACCTGAATCAGCAAGCATGGTTCTGGCAGCCTCAATTAAGGTTCTGTTTTTTCTTTCAACAACCCCGTTTTGTTCTGGTGTTCTTGGAATGCTGTATTGCCTCACAATTCCTTTTGATACACAGAAATCATCTAACTCCTTGTTCCTGAACTCTGTGCCATTGTCACTTCTGAAGATTTTTACTGGAAGGTCAAACTGCTTTTCTACCTGTTTCACAAAGTCTTGCAGAATGCCTGCAGTCTCATCTTTTGAATGTAAAAAGTAAGTCCATGTAAACCTAGAAAAGTCATCAACAATAACCAAACAATATCTCTTTTTCTTCAAACTCATGACTTTAACTGGGCCAAACAAATCCATATGAAGCATTTGCAAACATTTGGTTATTTTGGACTCATCAATGGATTTGTATGAGCTTTTATGTTGTTTTCCTTTTAGACAGGAAACACAATGCTCAGGACAGGTAAATAGTTTTTGAGGTAAACCTCTTACTAACCCCTGTTTTGAGATGGCAGTGATTGTCTTAAGATTTGTGTGCCCCAATATTCTGTGCCATAGTTCTGTCTCTTTGTTTGATGCAGCTGAGAACAGACAGGCATCAGTTCTGGGGCACTCTTTTGACATATCCACCACATAAACATTGCCACTTCTTTGAGCAACAAGTTTAGTTTTCCCAGCTTTTATTATTGCTTTAATCTTTTCAACGATTTCTGATCCAACAATCCTACAACACTCCTTTGTGAAGAATGATCCATACCCCTTATCACTCATTTGTGAAACACTCAGGAGGTTGAATTTTAGATTGTCTATTAGATTGACATTTTCAACTTTTACATTACCAGACTGTACTGTACCAGACCCCAGAACTTTCCCTTTACTATTATTACCAAAGGATATATCACCCCCTCCGTGGATTTTGAAATCTTTGAGAAGGGCTTTACTTCCTGTCATGTGCCTGAAGCCTCCACTATCTACATACCAAAGGCTATCTAAGCATGAAGAAGCTCCCTGCACATGAAGTAAAAGGATTAGTTCATTAGGGTCTCCAAAGCCAACAAGGCTTTGGATGGGGTCTCAACAGTGTCTGGGATGGTCTCAGGTGCATGGGCAGTGGTTAGATCAGGGGTTTGGACAGTTTTAGGACTGTTTTTCTCTAACCACTGTTGTGGGTCTTGACCAAACACCTATTGATAACCAAAAGGATGCCTATTCACTCTTGGTTTAGAAGGCTTTTTGTAAGTCTCATAAATATGTGGGATCCTTGGTATGATGGTTATCCCTTACCTCTCCTGAACTGATTGGCAGGGGGTGCATCAGTCACTTGAACATCTCTTTGAATAGATGTTTGGTTCAGCTGTTTTGTGACAACTGTTTGGACTGGCACAAACAGTGGTTGGTTCTTTGTGAACTTGACAGATGAGTTGATGGACTCAAGGATGTTTTTGTAGTGTACTCATTCTCTTTTACATCAAAGTTTTTAAGATACACACATTCTTGAGTTTTGTGGTTTGTTTTACCACAGATGGTACAGCTTTCAGTAGGTACAATGACACTTGTTTTGTTTAGATCATATGCTTTTAGATGAAAACAGTCTTTTGTTAGATGATTCCTCTTTTCACAAAAATCACAAAACAGGTTTTTAATCTTTTCTCTTTTCTTCCTTTTCTCAGACTCCTTAGCAACAGAGTTTTGAACCACTGTTGGGATGTCTTTGATAGGAATGATCTTTGCTTTTGGAGCTGTGACACCATCAGTGGGTGTGAAATCCATGGGCTTGAAATTTTCAAGAATGTCACACTCATCAGACCATGTGGGTTTAAATTGGTATTTCTCAATTTCCTCAAAAGTTGAGGACCCCACAGATGGTCTTTCCAGAGTAATTTTGTTACCAAGTTTGTCAGTAATTTTAACTTCTTGGCCATTCTTGTTGGTTGGTTTTATTTCAGTGGAACCAGCTTGTTTGACAGCATTGTTTTCAAGTTCATCATATTTTCTAAATCCTTTTCCAAACTTGACATTGCTTTCAAGCTGTTTCTCAAGCATAACTTCATAACCTTTGCAAGATTCCACCCATCTTTTACAAGTGATTTGGGTGGACTCCAACTCCTTTTTACAAACTTGGTATTTTTCTTCCATAGTTTGGAGTCGAGTCTTGGTTATGCTTTGCTCTTCTTTGAGAATGCTGATTTCTTTGTCTTTTTCAGTCAATTTGTTTCTAAGTTCTTTTAATAACTTTTCAAATTTGACTTCATCAGATAAGACTTTATCCCTAAGGTTTTCATTTACCTCTTTAATGTTAGCAAATGCAATAATACATTTGTCTGAACACAGTTTTTCAAGAACTTGAGGTGATACCTTAGCAGCAGCCATCATGGCACAATCACATTGATGATCACCTTCTTCATCAGCTCTAACTTCATTCACACCTTCCTTCTTTTCTTCCTCTTCTTCTTTGTCTTCTTTGGACCAGGGGTCAGACAGTGGATCAATCAGGGTTTCTGAATTTTCTTCCAGCAGTAGTTCACCAGCAACTGCAGTAACCACTGCTTCAGCTACTTCATCCACTGTTTCAGCACTTAGCTGTTCACCTTCAGTTTCTACCCCTTCTGGTATTGACTCTAATGCCATCAAACAAAATTCATCAATAAGATTATCATTAGAAGCATAGAGTGAAAAATTTTCATCACCATGCTCATCAGGCATGCTGCTCCAGTCAATAAAGCCTTGGGTGAAAAAGCTTTGCTGATCTGTTTGTACCATTGTTGGAGCAGCTTGTTGAGGTGCAACAGGTTGCACTTGTGCCTGAGGGACAGGGGCTTGAACATACTGAATTTGTGGAACAGTGGTTTGAAGATAATGCACATGCACAGGGGTTGCATCATAGTGAGCAGTGTTAACATGTGCTGCAGGGGTATAATGGGTATATTGCACAGTGCTTTGATGTTGTGGTCAAGGGTTTGAGCTAGGATGAGTTATTATAGGACCAGTGGTTTGACTCCTGCATTCCCTAGCAAAATGACCTAGCCTATTGCACTTATAGCACTTAATTTTGACTTATCCAACCCCACTTTTAAATTCCCATGTAACCCTGGGAATTTTCTCCCTGTTCTTTTGTAGAATTTGCTTGTTCTTACACTAAGCAAAGCCAATTGATGCAAAATGTCCATTTCTTCTAAGTCAATGGGATCAAAGTGTTGCAAATCATTGAGTTCAAAACACAAATTATCTGATATCTAGTTTTCACAATTTGCAGTGAAAGCATAATTTGCAGAGTGAGGATCAGAGTTGTTAAAACCAGCAGTTATGTCAATAATATGATCAAAACTCTGATCCTTACTGCTGCTACCAGATTCTTCCTGACCAAAAAGAGCCGTGCTGTCAAATGAATAATCATCAGCAACTTTTCCAGACTCTTGCAACCTCTTTTTCTGGTTTAACTCCCTTTCATAGGTCAGGAGTCTACCATGAAGTTGGGTCGGGGTTAGATCTTTGAACTCAGCTGAGTTTCTAGTCACAAAAGCAATTGGATCCCATTTTTCAGGTAGTGATCTAAGAAACCTGCTATTTTGAGTTGCATTTGGAAATGTAACTTTAACAAGTCTTAGCTCACTAATGAGACAGCTAAAACGCTCAAACTGTTGGGTCAATGATTCACCTTTGATGTGACAGAAGGTTTCATACTGCTGATTCAAAATTTCCCTATTATTTTCAATAACTTCTTCTGTCCCCCCAAACTGTTCCTTCAATGCATCCCATAGCTCTTTGGCACTGTTACAATGTAACAGTCTAGCATAGATTTCATTGGGTAATGCAGATGCAATGATGCTAAATGCTTTGGCATCGAGTTCGAACTTTTGGAAATCAGTTTCAGTATAATTTTTAGGTTTTTTAGGTTCGAACTTCTTTGAATCCTCAGCACTTGGCACCATGGGAACATGTGGTCCGAAAACAACAGATCTCCAACATCCAGTATTCTGTTGAGCAAGGATGTGACCCATCCTTCTCTCCCAAATGTTGTATTAATTACGTTTAAGCATGGGTGGTTTGAAAAGAGAGCCAATGTTATTCTTATCATCTTGTGATTATGACGTCATCCTGGTTGTTTTACAGGTACTGATTAATCAACTTTGATGGTGATTAAACCTTACACTGTTTTTCAACAAAATGAACAAACTATCAGTATCAACTATTATGAGCTGAACTATTTATGTCAAAATGATTGTTAAATCAAATTTGACTGTCCAAGCTCTGATACCAATTGTTAGGATCTGAGTTTGGATTGATTGTGTTTTATGTTTGAATTAAGATGTAGATGAATGAGAAATGCAGCGGAATATAAATGATAACAAACTTTGCACACAATCAAACAGGAGAATTGCTTTCAATACACAAGTTTAACATTGAACCGAATGCTTGAATTTATTACAAGATTCAATTACAATTGCAAGTGTATAACAAACTCCCCCTCAGCCTGAGCTCACAGTGATTTGTTCGTGCAGGAGAAAGATGGTGAAGAGCTCATAGAACAGTACAGAGCACTATTCTATTTATAGGCACGGGCAAACCACTGAAGCATCTAAGCTCACGTCACCATGAAAGTGACATCTAACCTCCTAACAAACTCTAACATCTGATCTATACAACCTCTGCTATGCTAACTACTATTGTACATTACATTTGATAATATAATCTAAACTACTGCTGCATCCTTCCACTGATGTGAACCCAGCAGTACTTGTCATGATCAGCAGAGCTTTAGTCTTCCATCAGTCTTTGACTTAGATAGCAGTTGTAGGTCAGCAGTTAGTAAAGATCAGTAGTTTGGAGGTCAGCAGATGTTGAAACCACTTTCAAGGGGAGAGATTTGAATATAAACTTTTGCTTATTTTGGATCCACTGCTCTGATCCAGTTTTGGCTTTGATTATCTGTTCCTCTGATAGGGTTCAATCCCAACAGCTATAAAAGTAGCCGCCTAGTTATTCAATGCTTACTCACAACATGGGGCCTCGAAGACTGCCATATACTCACTGCAACAGATATCGTCTTAAATGAAGAGATTGAAATGGAAATGAAAATCTTTGGTTGTTAATAACATTTATGGCATAACTATCACTTTCATCTTTAAATATTAACAACTTGAAAATTTCTTCATCTCAAACAATCTTCTGTTCAAAAGCACTTTATCAGAAAATTCATAGTTTAAAATGGCTTCCCCAAAAGCAAAGAAACAAGTACACTTTCCTCTCCCTCTTCACAAACATCATAACCTTAGACTTAGGTCTAATTTGGAAGACCCTGCATGGGAAGATTGCAGGTACGTGTACAACATGATTATGCAAAGTCCCTTGGGCTATGCTGTATCTACACATGTCACCGTCTACCCAGAACTCCTTCAAGAATTCTAGTGGAATGTTGAAATCATATTCAGTGGCACTACCATGTGGATAGAAAGTGAGGTTATGGGGTTCAAAATCACCCTAAAGGAGGAAACTCTCAGGGATGTCCTCCAGCTGGGTGATGATCAAGAAAACACCTTTCTCAACAAGGAAATGGTGGAACAAACTCTGAGGGATATGGGCTATCAAGCATACAACGTGTCAAGCAGATCAGCAAGTCTGGTTTCATACCACCATTCCAGTACTTGGTGACACAGCTCAGTGTCTGCTTCTCTAAGAAGATTGGACACTACAACGAGCTGTCTTACAGGATGATGGAGGTGGTTCATGCAGTTGCACAAGATAAATCGTACAACTTTTCTAAGTTTCTCATGAGAGACTTGGAAGCAAACTTGCACACCCGTCAACCTTTTCTGATCTACCCTCGCTTTGTAACCAAGGTGATAACCAGACAACTGGACTTCAGAGGAGTAAGAAGCTGGTATCCAAGGGCTTAGATGGCGCTACAAAAGAACATAAGTGATCCATCCCTTGTTCCATCAACAAATCACAGTGGTCATATAACCTACCTTTGGTTGTATGTGAATGGCATGTACAATGTGCTCAATGAGCAGTAGTTTTTTTTTATTTGTGTGTTTTAGTGGTAGTGGATCTGATCAAACCTTGTTAGGATCAACAACATCAAGATATAGAAGCTGAGCAATGATAATGTTTGCCATATCATCATCAACCTCACCACCACAACGTATAATTCTCTATAAACACAGCCAAACACGCGTATAATTACTATAAACAGATTAAACAAAGTTCACCAGCACAAAGAAGGTACCCACGTATTGAAAGAGTTAAATGATAACACTTTGGAACCGCTCTTGCATCATCGGAGGTGGCCCTTGACCTTGTGCATATGTCGGGAAGTAGGGTGATGACGGAACTTGTACATCCTCCCTGCGTATTAGAAATTATCCAACAATTACAATAAATAAATAGGTTGATAATAATAACGAAACAGAAATACAGAACCCTACCTAATGGACCATATTCCCTGTCTTGAATTCTTGTCTAGTGACGGATAATCACCAGAATATACAGCTTTCACCGAAGAAGTCCTAATGATTTTCTGATTGCTTCTCAATTTACTAACATTCCTGCAAACAATAATGCTCACACAATTAAAATTTCACACTCATGTCAGATAAATGAATTTCCCAACTGAACCTTTAGGGAAAATTTTACAGGGTTGTAATTCGACCGGCTTTGTAATATGGAACATAATGTTGAGCCATCGAGAAAATGCAGAAAAAAACGACGCAAAGGCCATGAGGAAATTATAAACCAAGAATCGATTAGGGGTATCAACTGGTTAAAGTTGATGGAATTGATTCTTACCAGATGCTTTCAAGGCCATGAGAATCTGGGGTTGAAGGGGTAGAGTTGAGTTGCTGACTAGTGTACGATTTCGCGATTTCGGGTCCGGCAATGTTGATGTCGTTTTTAACTGATGAGAGGATGAATTGAATGTGTGCCTGATCTTCCATTGCCCACTTCTTAACAGGGTAATTGAGAGGATGAATTAAAGAAGGTGAGACCCTTCCTTTGGCCGCCTTCAATTCTATTGGTGAAGATTAATTTAGGGTTCTTTAATTCCATGTGAAATCCCAAATTTAACCCTCTGGTGTCTTAAAATTTTTGGAGAACTTGCAACTTAAATGGCTTTAAGCACCTTGTACATGTTGCTTTAAAATTGATACCCGTGGCAAAATTACCATCTTGTACATCACTTCTCCTTTTTATAATAGAATAGATTAACACACTTTAAAGGGTAACTAAGTCTACTAAACATACTACCAAGTTACTACAAGTTTTTATGAAAACTCAAGTTCATGATCATTATGTAGATAGCTTTGTTTTAGCACTTGGTAAGCGTAGATTGATTGTTGATTGTTTAAGATGGTTTTTGAAAAGAAAATGATATGCTTTAATAGCATGGACACCTCCATTTTTAGGGGAAACTATGGCAAAATTTTCTAAAAATACAAACACTTAGAAAAATATTTTCTAAACAAGTATTTACAAGTGAGTTTTAACCATGGTTTTCAATATAAACTTTGCCATAGATTTTGTTACAAAAATACAAGTATCGGAGGTTGGTTTTTATAAATGAAAATAGATAAATATGTAATTAGAATATATATTTACATTAATAACACATTGTGTGTGATTATTTTTATACTTGGTGTAATAGTTATGTTATTTTAGGATTTAAAGTAATATAACTTAACAAAATACCAAGAATTTACAATCCAAAATAATACCAAAAATCACAAGGAATGAATATATAAGTTAGACACTTAGTATTGTGAAACCAAACACAAGAACGTAACTTACAAAATATTCCGGAAAATATCGCTTAAATATATTTTTGGTACATATTATTTTGGATACAATAAATGAAAATATGATTTTTTTAAATATTACAAAGTTATATCATATTTTGACATAGAGAAAATATATTAATTTTGGAAGTAAAAATATATTTTCTTAGTATATTTAGAAGATATATGATTTTTGAGGAAAATATATATTTTTTTCTTGAAATACATTATTTTTGGACAAAATAAGTATATATATATATTTTCTAAAGTGAGACTTGAAAATATATTGATTTGGAAAGATATTATTTTGAACTACAAATACAAGAATACGAAAATGCATGTATGAAATACCCCATCCTTGGGAAGGAAATACGGAGATAAATACTTGAGAAGTATTAAGACAAAAATATTGTTTAACAATTATTCCAAAAATTAAATATAATTTAAAGTTAAAATAATCATTATTTTGACAAGAAATTATAACTTGGGATAATATTAAAAGAAACGCAACTCAAACACGTGAATACTAAGGCAAGGCACGGCCCGTTAGTCTAATAGACATTAGTACATTGTAGGGAGTCGTGTTCGCTGAGGAGATTTGGGTTACGATTCTGAAGACGCAATACTGTGAGTTCATGTCCCCCTTTTCTTCTAGCTGTTTTCAGTTTTATAACTTCGGGGGTGAAGTACATGTTACAATTATTTACAAACGTTTTATACATGGTATGGTTAGCTTAAGGATGGTTACTGCTTGATCATGTGAAAGGTGGGTATAACACTTAAGGTCATTAATCCTCGTCGTAGGACCGAGGGACATGAGTGATAGATCTATTTGGGTGTAGCGAGCCCACACCCATGCGGACCAGGGTGGCCCATGTGGTGACTATGTCTTATTCCCGGAGACAAATATGCTAGGTTTGAGTTATCCTGCAACATTTCACACATACCATTGGCCTTGCAAACCATTGGTGATCTGTTTTTTTTCCTTAATGCTTCATACCAGGGACATACATACATACAGACACACTTTAAAGGTTTATTCATACAGAAACACATGAACTCGCTCAACTTTTGTTGATGTTTTTAAATTACATGTATTTCAGGGAACTAAGTGGATCTGGCAGGCGTTGCATGTTTGCCAAGCTGCGTCATGAATAAAGGATGTCATCCGTAGAGTTTAGGAGATGTATCCTTTTCCTGGACGGGATACATGTTTCTAAACTTGGTTTTAATTAAAGTCCTTTGTTGAGTCTTTATGAACTCATTTAAACGTGTTGTGGTTTGTAACTTAAATTTGGTGTCAACGTTTCAAACAATTTATGTAGTGTTGTTTTCAAACTTAATTAATGGATGAACATCTTATGATTTTTATCATATAGCGTTGTTATGATTGAATGCTATGGTATTAAGAAAGTCACACCAGTAGTCACGCTTCCGCAAAAGTCACGGTGTGACATCATTAGTGGGTTGAACATTGATTTTGGAACAGAGATATTTAATCTTATCAGAAGATCAATTCAGACCAACACTGGAAGGATAGATTCACATGTAACATATGTGCTTGTAATCATTGTGAATAGTTCAATTATCAATAAAACAATGTTATTTGATCCCAATGTTTGATTGGTTGTGTTTTACATTTTTCATGTTTTGACTTTTGTTCAATTTCAAACTCTACATCGCTTTCTAGAGAGTTATACGCTAACTGGTGCTAAAACGTACTCAGTTTAATGCGAAAAATACTCCGGAACATCAACATATACCCAACATACCTTAAATAACCTTTACATAACTTAGAAATAAGTTTTGAAGGCTTTGGTATGGCAAAAACAAGTTAATTCGCTTACAGGGACTAAACTTGACAAACCGCGAAAGTATGCCAATTTAAACTGTAACGAACATTCCGGAACATGCCCATAAGTTAAACATACCATAAATATCCTTTACATAGCTTAGAAATAGGCTTTGAGGGGTTTGGTATGCTAAAACAAACTTTTGGATCATTCAGGGGCTAAAAGTGTCAAAAAGTGCACAAGTTTGCACTTTCGCGCATAACTTACGTTCTGAATACATCCGGACATCCAAAAATTTATGTAAGCATCCTAATATTATGCCTTAGTGTTTGGCATAAGAAAAATCCATTCGTCGCGTCATTTGGATCGCCTTTCGCGCTTATGCGCATTCCGTCGTAATTAAGCGAACATCGCGATCGTACGGCCAAACGAACCAACGTCCGGAACATTTTTGAGCATGTTTCATGTCCAAGATGTTTAGGCATCATTTTAGGGCCTTAAAGATGGCTTTACGGGCCTTAAAAGTGTCGGAAATGGCTTAAACACGCAACAGGGACCAAAACTGTAATTTCAGAAACTATGTGCAGATCAGACGGGGCCAGGCGGCCCGCGTGAGTTTGGCCTGCATATTGAGGCGGGCCGCGTGAGACAGTCAGACAGATTCAATGTATGCATTTAATGCAGTTGGCCTTTCGTTCGATCAAGGGGCGATGCCCTTTCACCCAATCAAGAGCCAAGGGGCATTTTGTAACTTACCACAACATTTCGGCAAGTGTACGCACGAGATCGCGGCACGTATTCGATAAACGATCCTAGCGGTTCCACTTTTCCTATAAATACCCCCCCCCCTTTTGTGTAAAAATCACAAGAATCAGATCTAAAAGCTCTAAGTTGAAGTTTTGCTTCATACCTGAGTTTCTCTGATCTAGATTAGCATTCGGGGACCCTCCGTAAGTATTCTTTCATTGTTTTATCGCTTTTCGAGTCCGAAAGTCAACGTTTTGTTGACTTTCTGCATTGACCAGCTTATGGTCGATGCGAAGTTCATGGAACTTCATAACGTGAGCGTGATCACGATGGTTATAGTCCGTAGTGACTATACCTACTGATCACCACGTTATCTAGGCTCAGTGACGAGTCGTAGTTTCGGCCAAAATGTGCATTCTTGCATATTTTGTAACCAAACTACTCGTGGGCATCAAAGCCGTTTGTTTTGATGTCAAACCTGTTTTCAAACTTAGGTAAGCATGTTCTAACATGCTTAGCTTGTCACTTTTAGTTTAGTGCTTATATAGGGTCGTAAGGTAAGCGATCTAAACAATCGCTTATACTTTCGAACCCGACCCATTTGGTCGATCATTAGGATTCGACCAAACACATTAGGTGACCATAGCTATAACCTTCCGAGGTTATACCTTGTGGTCACGATGTTAGGCGTTCCAGACGCGTTCTACACGAACGACGCGTAAGGTAGCATAAGCTACCTAAACGGGTCGTGATGGACCGTAAGCACTTAGGTTAAGTTTCATTTTACTACGTAGGCTTTGATAAACCATATTACACGAGTCTCCATGCTCGTTTGGTTTACGAACCCGCGTACTATCCGATCCTTCCGATTTGGTCCGGTATATTAACATAGCGACATATTAGGTGCCGTTTGATATCCCGTGATCTTTAGCATTATCTGGTTATTATACAAGGAATTCAAAGCAATCTCAGGTGAGTACATAGAACCCCATCTTTTACTGTTTTCCAAACTGTTTTGGGGTGAAACACATGTGCCTATCTGTTACATTCATGCTTTCCATGTTTTCACATCATATGCCTGCTATGTTGTTAGTACATTATAGTACATGATTTCATTACATTTTATGCTATGTATGCCCATTGTGTGCATACTTAGTACATTGATTTACATAACATTTCTGTTGCATATGTTTACTCAGCATATGGACACATTGATTTACATGAACATTTCTGTTGCATATGTTTACTCAGCATATGGACACATTGATTTACATGAACATTTCTGTTGCATATGTTTACTCAGCATATGGGCACATTGATTTACATAAACATCTCTGCTTCGTATGTTTACTTAGCATACTTAGTACAATTGTTTACATCACATGCCTTCATTTTGTTATGACATTTGGTTTGTTTAACATGGGACAATACATTCATTAACATTAGTTACGCCGTTCGTTAGTAGGTAGTGGTACCATAGGAATTGACAACTTCCGTTTCTGAAATCCTGGGTTGATAGGATTGGAAGGAATGACCGAATTCGGTATACATAACTTAGATAAACCTTTAATTTGTTTAAGGGTTTATCGCCGCAGTCTCAAGGCTTGGATGTATGCATAGTTTACAATACCGCATAAATGTTAATATCAAAGAGCATGCATTTTTCCATAGAACATAACGTTGATTTAAACCACGTGTTACTTCAACGACTTGTTTGGTGCATTTTACATATGGTTTAAGTTGATACATTTCGCTTACCATACATGATACATTTTGGGATACACATTACATGGTTTACATTGAACATAAACATTTGACATGGTTTACACAATAACACTTGACATTTGGTTTATACAATTTACATGGGGGATTGGTTTGGGTTAATGGTTTAAGTAACGTGGAGTATGTAATATGATGAAAACATGGTGGATACGCCACTGGTACTTCCTATATATAAATGTTTGTATAATATTACATATCTTAGCGTTATCTAAGTAATTTCAGTTTAGACATATAACATTTTATACAAATAACATACCTTTCATAAAACATTGTCTTACAAAACAACTTATTATATTCAATTCATTTTACTTGGTTACTCGTTTAACCTTGCACTTATTTATACATATCGTTTGATGTTATCGTTTTTCAAATGGTTTACAAAGCAAGACTGTGACAACTCGAACTCTAGACTTACTCTGTGTAACGTATGTGAACGTGTTATGATTATACGAGCTTTGATTTAAATGAATGTTATGCTATTATGTGTTACGTGTGTTGTGTATATGATGTGTTTGTATGTTATCGCACAAGGCCTTTGGGCCGCATTACCTACACTTGAGCATTACCTACACTTGAACCTTTAGGGCGGCCCATGTAGGGGTTCGGCCCACCCACATTACACGAATAACACAAGGGATGTTAGTAACTTTCACCCACTTTGGCAAATTATCTTCACACACAAAGAAACCCTAGTTCTCTCCCCTAGGCCGACGACAATCATCTCCCTCTCTCTCTCGAAGCTTGTGATTGGATCACTCTCATCTTATCTCAATCGGTTAGTGTTTGATTGTGTTTTAGTGATTTAATGATGTTATTGTTACATGCATTGATTAGAACGATTAGGATTGATTGTTATGTCGAACAATATGAACCGTATATATAGACGATCTTGTGGATCGGTTTTGCATGAGAATAACTTAATAATCGATTCGATGATGCTTGCTAAACTGTTGTGATGTTATGTAGTTCGAATTATAATCATGATGTTCATGAAAGTCGGCTCAAATATGTGCTTCGGGTTATGTGGATTTCTCGGTTACATGTTCATATATCTAGATAGACTATTGTTCATATGAATGTTGTTCATGTTGATTGGATTAGGGTACTTATGAGTTAGTTAAAATTGCCATGTTTTGATCGATCATGTTGAAGATAGAAACTGTTGGTGTTGTTGATTGATAATCATAGATATGGAAACTATCGAATTAGTCAAAAGGAATTAATTGAAATGTGTAACTGATTGCTTGATTCATGGAAGTTGTTAACCGGCCGCACAAGACCTTTAGTCGCACAACGGGTCCACTCGCACAAGTGGACCTGATCACACAAGATGAGCCATTCGCACAAGGGTTCCCAATCGCACAAGACGTATGGGATCACACGAGTTTTTTTAAACTGTTGGGCCGGATAACCCGAAACACCTCGCACAACCCAATCTGATCGTACAAGATCAGTCGGGTCGCACAAGAGCTTTACACGATAATATGTTTGGGCCGAGTATGTTTATGTGGGACTGTAATTCTGTTTGGGCCGAGTATGTTTATTGGGCCGGGTTTGTCCGATCGCACAACACAAATCGGACCGCACAAGTTCACTATGTACTATATGGTTGGGCTGCTTATGTTAATTGAATCGCACAACGTGTTGGGCCAATATGTGATTGGGCTTCTTGATACATTACTTGATTCACATGTGATTGCCATTACCAATACGTGTTAGTAATGTGATAACTTGTATGATGTATATGTGCATTTCCTTAGTCAAAACCTGACTAGTGTGATAACCCTGTTAGGACGTGATTGATCACTGTTAGTTCAAGAATTCTCTTAGTGTATCTGCCGAGCAAACCAAGGTGAGTTCACACAGCCAAGGCATGGGATTCCCGGGTTGGGAATTGGGTTGGATATGTTGGTATTGAAAGAGTTACTCGTACTTACGCATTCACTAGACTATAGACCATCGTCCTCAGGATAGTCAGGACACGTTACGTAAAGCCTACGTAACCCAGTATTTGCCATTTGTCTCCCGGGTCGGGAGGACACGTTAGGTAAAGCCTACGTAACCCAATACTTTCTACTGTCTTCCGGGTCGGAAGGACACGCTGCGTAAAGCCTACGTAGCCCCCACGCGTACCACTGTCCTCGGGGAAGGGCACGTCACGTAAAGCCTACGTGACCCAGTACGTATTCCTGTTCTCGGTAAAGAAGAACACATGGTCGGAAGTTAGTCTAGTAAGTACCGCTGATGAGAAGCCCTCATTAGTAAGGATAAACGTGGGAAGCCCCCACCGATAATATAAACACAAAGTTTGGGAAGCCCCCACCTTTAGTACACACTAGTATGGGAAGCCCCCACTAGTTATACCTATGCACTATGTTATGAACTTACTTTCTGTGAACTCGCTCAACTAGTTTGTTGATTATTTGCTGCATGCCTTGCAGGACCTTAGGTATACTTGGAGCTTGCACCAGAGGAGAAAGCGGGTCGTTGTGGACAAGAACATGTGAATGCTTATTAAACACTTTTACATTCACACATTGATACTTATGTTTTGGGTTTTACATTTAATGCTTCCGCTACATATACAATGTTTGGTTTTGAACATCAATTATGTCTATGGTTACTATTAAATGCTATGTTTGATATAATTGGTGGCTTGATCCTGGTCATGTCACGCTCCCAAGCGGTGGTACTCCGCGTGTGGGATTTTGGGGGTGTGACAGATTGGTATCAGAACCATTGGTTATAGAGAACTTGGTTTGAATATGGGAAAACGTTTTTATTAAAACCGGACTATAACCAGTACAGTGCTCTCAACGATCCACAACGACGCTTCGCTCCACGTGCAAGACTCGACATTCTAGGTAATAAGGTTTATGTTTATTGCCTGTTTGCTAGAACTGTTTAGAACTTTGCTCGCATTACGATTAGATACACACGATACTGTAGCATGAGAATCCCTACGTGCTTACAGTTTTCTGTCATCGCCCTACTCGCGAACCACTCTCATTTACGTTACTTTTACTATGAAGATCATGTCTGGACGAATCAACATGACACAAGCCCAGCTAGAGGCTCTCGTTCAAGCTCAAGATGCTGCGGCAGTTGCAGCAGCTCAAGCAGGTAGTATATCCTGCAGTATAGGCACACACTAGGATCTTTAGATCCTACATTAACTCTCGTATTTAACTTCGTCCTATTCGTACACAATAGGTCAACACGCGCAGCAGCCTGTCTGCACATTCAAGAACTTCATGGACTGTCGTCCAAATTCCTTCAGCGGCACCGAGGGGGCAGTGGGACTCCTCCATTGGTTTGAAAAGCTAGAATCAGTATTCGAAATGTGCGAGTGCCCTGAGGCTCGCAAGGTCAAGTTTGCCACTGGCACCTTGGAAGGAATCGCGCTAACTTGGTGGAACGCGCAGGTACAAATTCTGGGGTTGGCAGCTGCTAACACCACCCCATGGAACGATTTTAAGGAACTCATCAAGCGTGAGTATTGCACGCTGGAAGATATCCACAAGCTGGAAGACGAGCTGTATAACTTGAAAATGGTTGGGTCAGAGATCGAGGCGTACACTAAACGGTCGAATGAGCTGGCCGTATTGTGCCCAACTATGGTGGACCCTCCATACAAGCGCATTGAGATGTATCTCAAGGGGTTGGCACCGGAAATCCAGAGCCACGTTACCTCGGCTAACCTCGACAACATCCAGGAAATCCAGCGTCTCGCTCATCGTATCACCGACCAGGCAGTGGATCAGAATAAACTGCCTAAGCGTGTCAACGCTACTGCTACAGTCACTCCTTCAGCTACTCCTGCTACTACTAGCGAAAGCAAAAGAAAATGGGATGGAGACTCCAGCAGGGGTTCAGCGACTGTTCAGCCACAAGCTCAGCAGCAGAAGATCGACCACTATCAGAGTCCCAGTCAGCAATCCTCTGGTGGTCACGGACAGAGGAGATACCAGGGAAGTCAACCTAAGTGCCACAATTGCCACAGACATCACAATGGCCCGTGTAACAAGGGTCGTTGTCAAAGGTGTCTTAAGATGGGTCACGAGGCCAAAGACTGTAGGAGTCCACGGCCTGCGAATCAGAATCAGCAACCTCAGCTACCAGCACCACAGAACCAGCAGCAACAGCAGCCACAGTGTGGAAACCGGGGATGTTTCCAGTGTGGGGCTGAAGGTCATTTCAAACGCGATTGCCCTCAGTTGAACCAGAACCAGAACCGCAACAACAATAACCAGGGCAACGGGAACAACAACGGGGGAAACAACAACAACGGCAATGAAGCTCGTGGTCGTGCATTCGTACTAGGTCGAGGCGACGCATTGAACGATCCCAACGTAGTTATGGGTAAGTTTCTCCTCGACAATATTTACGTTACTGTTTTATTTGATTCGGGTGCGGATACAAGCTATATGTCTGTGAAAATGTGTCAACTGCTAAAACGTGCACCAAAACTTTTACCCACCAAACATGTAGTAGAGTTAGCTAACGGTAAAAGTCTAGAAGCCACGCATGTAGTTCAGGGTTGTAATCTTATCCTAGCTGGCCAAGCCTTCTCTATTGATCTCATTCCCCTAGTTTTGGGTAGCTTCGACGTCGTGATTGGGATGGATTGGCTATCCCAACACCAGGCAGAAATCTTATGCAGCGAGAAGGTTATTCGCATTCCTCGTTCTAGTCAGGAACCTCTTGAAGTTCAAGGCGACAAGAGTGGTGCAGTGGTTGGCATCATCTCTTTCTTGAAGGCTCAGAAATGCTTACGTAAGGGTCACACAGCCATTTTGGCTCTTGTTTCAGATGCATCGACGAAGGAAAAGAGACTGGAAGATATACCAGTTGTACGTGACTTTCCTCAGGTGTTTCCTGAAGACTTACCTGGATTACCGCCTCATCGTCAGGTCGAATTCTAAATCGAGCTCGCTCCAGGAGCAGCACCCATAGCTCGCGCACCATATCGTCTAGCTCCATCAGAATTGGAGGAACTGTCAAAGCAGCTACAAGAGCTCTTGGAAAAGGGCTTTATTCGTCCAAGCTCTTCGCCTTGGGGAGCTCCAGTACTATTCGTGAAAAAGAAAGACGGTACGTTCAGGATGTGCATCGACTACCGTGAACTCAACAAGGTGACGGTGAAGAACCGTTATCCTCTTCCGCGCATCGACGACTTATTCGACCAGTTGCAAGGGTCGTGCTACTATTCGAAGATAGATTTGAGGTCGGGGTACCATCAGCTGAGAGTCCGGGATGAGGACATCTCCAAGACAGCCTTCAGAACTCGTTATGGACACTACGAGTTTCTTGTCATGTCGTTCGGGTTAACGAACGCGCCTGCCGTATTTATGGATCTTATGAACAGGGTGTGCAAACCCTATCTTGACAAGTTCGTCATTGTTTTCATCGACGACATTCTGATCTACTCCAAGAGTCAGGAGGAACACGAGCAGCATCTTCGCCTTATTTTGGAACTCCTTCGGAAGGAACAGCTGTACGCCAAGCTTTCTAAATGCGACTTCTGGCTTCGTGAAGTCCACTTCTTAGGCCACGTAGTAAACAGGGATGGGATCCATGTCGATCCATCCAAGGTAGACTCGATCAGGAACTGGCCTGCACCGCGAACGCCAACGGAAATACGCCAATTCTTGGGTTTGGCAGGTTACTACAGACGGTTTATCAAGGATTTCTCGAAGATTGCGCAGCCGCTTACGCTACTGACACAGAAGGGTGTCACCTACCGTTGGGGAGATCCCCAGGAGACTGCTTTTAAGCACTTAAAGGATAGACTTTGCAGCGCACCTATCCTCTCTCTGCCAGAGGGCACAGATGACTTTGTGGTTTATTGTGATGCATCCATTCGGGGACTTGGATGTGTGTTAATGCAGCGCGACAAGGTTATCGCTTACGCCTCTCGTCAACTCAAGGTTCATGAACGCAACTACACGACGCACGATTTAGAGCTGGGAGCTGTTGTTTTCGCGCTTAAGATATGGCGACACTACCTGTACGGTACCAGGTGCACGATTTACACCGATCACAGGAGTCTCGAGCATATCCTTAAGCAGAAGGATTTGAACATGCGTCAACGGCGATGGGTCGAGTTACTGAACGATTACGAATGCGCTATCAAGTATCATCCAGGCAAAGCCAATGTTGTGGCTGATGCCCTCAGTCGGAAAGACACCTTACCTCGACGCGTGCGAGCGCTACAGCTTACGATTCAGTCCAGTCTTCCTGCACAGATACGAGATGCTCAGGCAGAAGCATTGAAGCCCGAAAACGTCAAGGCTGAAGCCTTACGCGGCTCACGACAACAAATGGAACAGAAGGCAGACGGCGCCTACTACGTAACGGGGCGTATTTGGGTCCCACTTTATGGCGGTCTACGCGAACTTGTGATGGACGAAGCACACAAGTCTCGCTACTCAGTACATCCCGGGGCGGATAAAATGTATCACGATATCAGAACCACGTATTGGTGGCCTAGCATGAAGGCCCACATCGCCACTTATGTCAGCAAGTGCTTGACCTGTGCGAGAGTCAAGGTCGAATATCAGAAGCCAGCAGGTCTACTTCAGCAGCCTAAGATACCACAGTGGAAATGGGAAGAAATTTCCATGGATTTTGTTACGGGCTTACCTAGATCCCAGCGAGGGAACGATACGATCTGGGTGATCGTGGATCGACTCACCAAGTCTGCACACTTCCTAGCGATAAAGGAAACGGATAAGTTCTCCACTCTTGCAGACGTTTATCTCAAAGAGGTTGTCTCGAGGCACGGGGTGCCCACCTCTATCATTTCGGATCGCGATGCACGATTCACGTCAGAACTTTGGCAAGCAATGCACAAATCTTTCGGCTCACGATTAGACATGAGCACAGCTTATCACCCTCAGACGGATGGGCAGTCTGAGCGAACGATCCAAACTCTTGAAGACATGCTTCGGGCATGCGTTATTGATTTCGGCAACGGCTGGGAAAAGCACCTCCCTTTGGTGGAGTTCTCGTATTATAATAGTTATCACACCAGCATACAAGCCGCTCCATTCGAGGCATTGTACGGGCGTAAATGCCGGTCACCTCTCTGTTGGGCAGAGGTGGGGGATAGTCAGATCACGGGTCCAGAGATTGTAGTGGACGCCACAGAAAAGATTGCACAAATAAGACAACGCATGGCGGCAGCACGCGACCGTCAGAAAGCCTACGCGGACAAGCGTAGAAAGCCTTTGGAATTTCAGGTCGGGGACCGGGTTTTATTGATAGTCTCACCCTGGAAGGGTGTGGTTCGTTTTGGCAAACGGGGCAAACTGAATCCGCGATACGTCGGACCATTTGAAATCATTTAAAAGATTGGCAAGGTAGCATACAAGCTAAACCTACCAGCTAAACTCGGGGCAGTTCACAATGTCTTTCATGTGTCGAACCTAAAGAAGTGCCTATCAGATGAAAACCTCATCATTCCTTTTAAGGAACTCACTATCGACGAGCGGTTGCAGTTCGTCGAGGAACCAGTTGAAATCACGGACCGGGATGTGAAGGTCCTCAAAAGCAAGAGAATCCCTCTTGTTCGAGTTCGTTGGAACTCCAAACGTGGCCTAGAGTACACCTGGGAATGCGAAGACAGGATGACAGAAAAGTACCCCCAATTATTCGCGAACAGTACAACCACTGCTGAGGCTGAAGCTACCACTTCGGAATTTCGGGACGAAATTCCAGATCAACGGGGGGAGGATGTGACACCCCAGGAAAATCAGTGAACAATACAGTTTACCTAGCTTCCTCAGTGAGTGCGTACCAAATTTCGGGACGAAATTTCCAATTAGTTGGGGATAATGTGACAACTCGAACTCTAGACTTACTCTGTGTAACGTATGTGAACGTGTTATGATTATACGAGCTTTGATTTAAATGAATGTTATGCTATTATGTGTTACGTGTGTTGTGTATATGATGTGTTTGTATGTTATCGCACAAGGCCTTTGGGCCGCATTACCTACACTTGAGCATTACCTACACTTGAACCTTTAGGGCAGCCCATGTAGGGGTTCGGCCCACCCACATTACACGAATAACACAAGGGATGTTAGTAACTTTCACCCACTTTGGCAAATTATCTTCACACACAAAGAAACCCTAGTTCTCTCCCCTAGGCCGACGGCAATCATCTCCCTCTCTCTCTCGAAGCTTGTGATTGGATCACTCTCATCTTATCTCAATCGGTTAGTGTTTGATTGTGTTTTAGTGATTTAATGATGTTATTGTTACATGCATTGATTAGAACGATTAGGATTGATTGTTATGTCGAACAATATGAACCGTATATATAGACGATCTTGTGGATCGGTTTTGCATGAGAATAACTTAATAATCGATTCGATGATGCTTGCTAAACTGCTGTGATGTTATGTAGTTCGAATTATAATCATGATGTTCATGAAAGTCGGCTCAAATATGTGCTTCGGGTTATGTGGATTTCTCGGTTACATGTTCATATATCTAGATAGACTATTGTTCATATGAATGTTGTTCATGTTAATTGGATTAGGGTACTTATGAGTTAGTTAAAATTGCCATGTTTTGATCGATCATGTTGAAGATAGAAACTGTTGGTGTTGTTGATTGATAATCATAGATATGGAAACTATCGAATTAGTCAAAAGGAATTAATTGAAATGTGTAACTGATTGCTTGATTCATGGAAGTTGTTAACCGGCCGCACAAGACCTTTAGTCGCACAACGGGTCCACTCGCACAAGTGGACCTGATCACACAAGATGAGCCATTTGCACAAGGGTTCCCAATCGCACAAGACGTATGGGATCACACGAGTTTTTTTAAACTGTTGGGCCGGACAACCCGAAACACCTCGCACAACCCAATCTGATCGTACAAGATCAGTCGGGTCGCACAAGAGCTTTACACGATAAT